>NC_042972.1:8358011-8363011 GCF_901001165.1 Salmo trutta | reverse complement strand
ACAGACCCCTGGTGTTGCCATGGTACTTATAGCCTATAGACACACCCCTGGTGTTGCCATGGTACTTATAGACTATAGACAGACCCCTGGTGTTGCCATGGTAATTATAGACTATAGACAGACCCCTGGTGTTGCCATGGTAATTATAGACTATAGACAGACCCCTGGTGTTGCCATGGTACTTATAGCCTGTAGACAGACCCCTGGTGCAACACCAGTAAGTGCATACCCCCATGGGAACCAGACCCACAACCCTGGCGTTGCAAACGCCATGCTCTACACGGGAACAAACAAACAATAGCCCAGGCCAATGAAGCAACACACATATTATACAATATTAGGAGGCAATATAGACTGAGTGTACAAAACATTAAGAACACTAAGAAACCTTTCTATGGATTATATGTCTATGGCCACAACGCAACAAGCTGTTGGCCAAATTTGGCTCGCTTGCTGCTCAAACTGCGGCCTACCCGACTGTAGACATAACTGCCAAAATAAACTTAATCCACAGTTATTTATTTTATAAACTATTGATCCTCTGTGGCAAAATGAAGCTCTGGTTGGAAACAAAATCATAATAATAAAAAAAATAAGGTTATTTTTGTTTATTACATTTGTTTTGCCTCTACAGGTTTGGGCCCCTGACACACTCAATTGACCCATCACTTTTTTTTATTATGCACTTTATCTATTTTTTTTATTTTTTATTAATCAGTTACCCAATCAAGGCAGGGCCCCCAGTTACCCACCTGGGCCCCCATATACATATTTGTATTACATTTGTAAAACATTTTTGCTGCCTCATGGGCTTCCCATGTGCCTAAGCCCAGGGCCTTCTGCCCCGGTAAGCCCCTGCATGAAGCCGGCCCTGCCTATAGACAGACTCCTGGGGTGAGAGTGAGCAGTGATAGATTAGATGGTTTCCAGGTTGCATAGGAGCCAATAGGAAGTCAAACACTTGCTCCCTATGTTGGTTGTCTTGGTTATTGTTGGGATTTTACTACAAACCCACTTGAGGTTATTTCATCGTGACCTCAATGAAGTCAAACTCTCGTCACCTACTGGCAAGACTCAACCTTTTCCTTCGTATTTACAACTAGAACTTTGGAGAAATCTAGCCATGCCACATTACCAACCTCCTAAAATCCACATTTTAAATTCCTGGGATGGTGATGTATTCAGCAGAGCTGTGGTGTTTCCTGGGATGGTGATGTATTCAGCAGAGCTGTGAGAAGAGAAATGGGTGAGATTACAGAGCATCAGCACAAAGGAGAAAGAAGGAGGTGACAGCTTTATAGCCTCTCCTTGGTAACATGTTAATAGTTAATACCTCCATGATTTACAATCCCTGTCTCTCGTTTTCTCACTGGGGCGTCGGCTGCACCCAAGGCCTTGAGCCTTCAGTTCATCACTTTGACTAGTTTTACTGCAGTGCACTCTTAGAAAAAAAGGGTTCCAAAAGGGTTTTTCGGCTATCACCATAGGAGAACCCTTTTTGGTTCCAGGTAGAACTCTTTTGGGTTCCGTGTAAAACCCTTTCCACAGTGGGTTCTACATGGAACTCAAAAGGGTTCTACTTGGTTCTTAGAAGGGTTCTCCTATGGGGACAGCCAAAGAACCCTGTTATGTTCGAGGGCTCCCGAGTGCCCAGCGGTCTAAGGCACTGCATTTCAGTGCTAGAAGCGTCACTACAGACACTCTGGTTTGAATCCAGGCTGTATCACAACCGGCCGTGATTGGGAGTCCCATAGGGTGGCGCACAATTGGCCCAGCGTCGTCCGGGTTTGGCCGGTGTAGGCTGTCATTGTAAATAAGAATATGTTCTTAACTGACTTGCCTAAATGCTGACCCGTGTTTTCGTGTCAGAATTGACTGAAACCAGGAGGGAAAAGTACCGGTGATTTGAATTACATATTAAAACATTCAAAAAAGGAGTTCCCCTTCTTTCTGGGATCTTTGCTTACAATCATATCATGAGTAAACTACTTAATTGCACACAGATAAGTTTAAATGGTCTGAGAATGGAGTTATTTCCCAGCATCCTCAGATAACAGGACGGAGAGGCCTCAGCTCGTCACAATCCAACCTTCAGCTGGCTCAAGCTGCTGAACAATCTCTTTACCCAAAGTAGAAAATGGTTCACTGTTCTCCTTGCTCAATTGGTAGGTCTTCATTGTAAAATATGAATTTGTTCTTAACTGACTTGCCTAATTTAGTAAAGGTTAAAGAAAGAAATCTAAAAATAAATTGAAAGTTGTATCAGTTTTGTATCAGCTGACGTCTGTAATGCTGCATGTATATGTGATTTTAGAACGACTATATAATCTTAATGATTTGTTCTGCCTTTGAGTCGTTTGTTTCTGATCACCAAACTGTAGACTGAAATGCTATGCTAATCATTTTGTACTATGCCCTTGCATCTAAAATGTAACTTGCTCTCCCATCTCCATGACCTCACATCTCCAATAATGCAAACTATTAAAACACAAACTAACTGACTAGTGGCATGGTGGGAAGGGGATGCTCTCAGTGGGAGTAACTTCCAGATGCTAGGCAATGACTGTGTGTGTCGGAAACCCCGGAAATATCCTCCATAGAAGAAACACACAAACACACACACACACACACACACACACACACACACACACACACACACACACACACACACACACACACACACACACACACACACACACACACACACACACAGCTCCAGACACCAACATCTGTTGAGGTCAAGTGGTAAAGGAGGTGGAGACAGCGATAGCTGCTCCAGGCAAGCTCAAAGTATTTGAAAGAAAACCAATACTACTTGAAACCAAGTCTGCTGGTTTGTCCACACAGAGGGAGCGGAGGCCCTCTTAGTCCAGATCAGGTTTCTTTTCATTGTGATGTATAAACACCTTTAAACACTTTATCAAGCCGTGTCTCCTAAAGTGTTGTCTGCTCTGTTGATCTGGCGTCTCAACTGAAGCACTTTGAGTACTTAATGCATTGTCTTTCATGATGGAAGATGGTTGGAAACGTAACTGTGTACCAAACATAGGTTGTGAAGCCTTCCTTCTGTTAGATCAAATGAGCTGGAAAGCTTCTTGAGTCAGGGGTAAAGAGTTCACTTGACTTTGGTATTTATTTAATAACAAGGATCCACGTCAACACGGTATTTGCTGAGACAAATCCTCCTTAGCTTGTTTTAGAGAGGGGAGTGGACAGAGAGAGAGAGAGAGAGAGAGAGAGAGAGAGAGAGAGAGAGAGAGAGAGAGAGAGAGAGAGAGAGAGAGAGAAAGAACGAGAGTGAGAGGAAGAGAGAGAGAGAAAGAGAGAGAGAGAGAGAGAGAGAGAGAAAGAGAGAGAGAGAGAGAGAGAAAGGGAAAGAGGAAAGGTGTGGGCTGTCTCTTCCTTGTCTGATCATATCTTGTCGGTCTAAAATGACGCCCTACAAAGATTCTGACCAGCAATGTACAAAAACACTCATATTCCCATATACATTCTGAAAGTATTCAGACCCCTTCCCTTTTTCCACATTTTGTTACGTTACAGCCTTATTCTAAAATTGATTAAATAAAAAAAATCCTAATCTACAACAATGACAAAGCCAAAACAGTTTTTTAGAGATGTTTGCCAATGTATAAACAATAAAAAACAGAAAACCTTATTTACATAAGTATTCAGACCCTTTGCTATGAGACTCCAAATTGATCTCAGGTGCATCCTGTTTCCATTGATCATCTTTGAGATGTTTCTACAACTTGATTGGTGTCCACCTGTGGTAAATTTAACTGATTAGACATGATTTGATAAGGCACACACCTGTCTATATAAGGTCCCACAGGTCCCACAGAAAAAACCAAGCCATGAGGTCGAAGGAATTGTCCGTAGAGCTCAGAGACAGGATTGTGTCAAGGCACAGATCTGGGCAAGGGTTCCAAAACATTTCTGCAGCATTGAAGGTCCCCAAGAACACAGTGGCCTCCATCATTCTTAAATGGAAGAAGTTTGGAACCACCAAGACTCTTCCTGGAGCTGGCCGCCCGGCCAAACTGAGCAATCAGGGGAGAAGGGCCTTGGTCAGGGAGGTGACCAAGAACCCGATGGTCACTCTGACAGAGATGGGAGAACCTTCCAGAAGGACAACCATCTCTGCAGCACTCCACCAATCAGGCCTTTATGGTAGATTGGTCAGACGGAAGCCACTCCTCAGTAAAAGGCATAAGACAGCCCACTTGGAGTTTTCCAAAAGGCACGTAAAGACTCTCAGACCATGAGAAACAAGATTCTGGAGGAAACCTGGCACCATCTCTACAGTGAAGCATGGTGGTGGCAGCATCATGTTTTTCAGCAGCAGGGACTGGGAGACTAGTCAGTGTTAAGGGAAAGATGAACGGAGCAAAGTACAGAGAGATTCTCATCCAGAGTGCTCAGGACCTCAGACTGGGGCAAAGGTTCCCCTTCCAACAGTACAATGACCCTAAGTACATAGCCAAGACAACGCAGGAGTGGCTTCAGGACAAGACACTGAATGTCCTCGAGTAGCCCAGCCAAAGCTTGGACATGAACCTGACAAAACATCTCTGGAGAGACCTGAAAATAGCTGCTGTATGTAGCGACGCTCCCCATCCAACCTGACAGAGCCTTAGACGATCTGCAGAGAAGAATGGGAGAAACTCCCCAAATACAGGTGTGCCAAGCTTGTAGTGTCACAACCAAGAAGACTCGAGGCTGTAATCGCTTCAAAAGGTGCTTCAACAATGTACTGAGTAAAGAGTCTGAATATTTATGTAAATGTGAAATTTCAGTCTTTTATTTGTAATACATTTGCAAAAATGTTGAAAATCCTGTTTTTGCTTTGTCATTATGGGGTATTGTGTGTAGATTGATGAGGGAAAAACATACATTTTATTAATTTTAGTTTAAGGCTGTAACGTAACAAAATGTGGAAAAGTCAAGGAGTCTGAATACTTTCCCTGTATCTAGTGTAGACTGCTCTATCTGACTCT
>NC_042972.1:8348011-8353011 GCF_901001165.1 Salmo trutta | reverse complement strand
TGCAGTAATATCTAACAAGTAATCTACCAATTCCACAACAACTACCTTATACACACAAGTGTAAAGGAATGAATATGAATATGTACATAAAAATATATAAATGAGTGATGGCCAAACGGCATCGGCAGGATGCAGTATATGGTATGAAGTACAGTATATACATATGAGATGAGTATTGTAGGGTATGAAAACATATAAAGCAGCATTGTTTAAGGTGGCTAGTGATACATTACATCAAGATGGCAAGATGCAGTAGATGGTATGGCGTAAAGTATATACATATGAGATGAATAATGTAGGTTATGTAAACATTATCTAATATAAATAATATAAAGTGGCAAGTGATAAATTGATTACATAAATTTTCCCATTATTAAAGTGGCTTGAGTTGAGTCAGTATGTTGGCAGCAGCCACTCAATGTTAGTGATGGTTGTTTAACAGTCTGATGGCCTTGAGATAGAAACTGTTTTTCAGTCTCTCGGTCCCCGCTTTGATGCACCTGTACTGACCTCGCCTTCTGGATGTTAGCGGGGTGAACAGGCAGTAGCTCGGGTGGTTGCTGTCCTTGATGATCTTTTTGGCCTTCCTGTGACATCGGGTGGTGTAGGTGTCCTGGAGGGCAGGTAGTTTGCACCCGGTGATGCGTTGTGCAGACCTCACTACCCTCTGGAGAGCCTTCCGGTTATGAGTGGAGCAGCTGCCGTACCAGGCGGTGATACAGCCTGACAGGATGCTCTCGATTGTGCATCTGTAAAAGTTTGTGAGTGTTTTTGGTGACAAGCCTAATTTCTTCAGCCTCCTGAGGTTGAAGAGGCGCTGAGCTAAATGGTGTTAAATGCTGAGCTGTAATTGATGAACAGCATTCTTACGTAGGTATTCCTCTTGTCCAGATGGGTTAGGGCAGTGAGCAGTGTGATGGCGATTGTATCGTCTGTGGACCTATTGGGTCGGTAAGCAAATTGGAGTGGGTCTAGGGTGTCAGGTAGGGTGGAGGTGATATGGTCCTTGACTAGTCTCTCAAAGCACTTCATGATGACGGAAGTGAGTGCTACAGGGCGGTAGTCATTTAGCTCAGTTACCTTAGCTTTCTTGGGAACAGGAACAATGGAGCATGTGGGGACAGCAGACTGGGATAAGGATTGATTGAATATGTCTGTAAACACACCAGCCAGCTAGTCTGCGCATGCTCTGAGGACCCGGCCGGGGATGCCGTCTGGGCCTGCAGCCTTGCGAGGGTTAACATGTTTAAATGTTTTACTCACGTTGGCTACAGTGAAGGAGAGCCCACAGGTTTTGGTAGCAGGCCGTGTTAGTAGCACTGTATTGTCCTCAAAGCGAGCAAAAAACTTGTTTAGTCTGTCTGGGAGCAAGGCATCGTGATCCGCGATGGGGCTGATTTTTCTTTTGTGGTCCGTGATTGACTGTAGACCCTGCCACATACTTCTCGTGTCTGAGCCGTTGAATTGCGACTCCACTTTGACGCTTAGCTTGTTTGAATGCCTTGCGGAGGGAATAGCTGCACTGTTTGTATTCGGTCATGTTTCCGGTCACTTTGCCCTGATTAAAAGCAGTGGTTCGCGTGTTCAGTTTTGCGCGAATGCTGCCATCAATCCACGGTTTCTGGTTCGGGAATGTTTTAATAGACGCTGTTGGTACGACATCACCGATGCACTTGTTAATGAACTCGCACACCGAGTCAGCGTATTCGTCAATGTTGTTGTTCGCAGCAATGCGGAACATATCCCAGTCCACGTGATCGAAGTAATCTTGAAGCTTGGGGGGGATATATGTGGCTGTGATTATAATCAGAGAGAATTGTCTAGGTAGATAATGCGGTCGGCGTTTGATTGTGAGGAATTCTAAATAAGGTGAACAGAAGGACTTGAGTTCCTTCTGTATGTTGTTATGATCACACCACGTCTCGTTAATCATAAGGCATACACCCCCACCCTTCTTCTTACCAGAGAGATGCTTGTTTCTGTTGACGCGATGCGTGAAGAAACCAGCTGGCTGTACCGACTCAGATAGTGTGTCTCGAGTGAGCCATGTTTCCGTGAAACAAAGAACGTTACAGTCTCGGATGTCTCTCTGGAAGGCAACCCTTGCTCAGATTTCGTCTACCTTGTTGTCAAGAGACTGGACATTGGTGAGTAGTATGCTCGGGAGCGGTGCGCGATGTACCCGTCTATGGAGACTGACCAGAAGACCGCTCCGTCTGCCCCTTCTTCTGCGGCGCCGTTGTTTTGGCTCGCCGGCTGGGATCTGATCCATTGTCCTGGGTGGTAGGCCAAACAGAGGATCCGCGTTGGGAAAGTTGTATTTCTGGTCGTAATGTTGGTGAGTTGACGTTGCTCTTATATCCAATAGTTCCTCCCGACTGTATGTAGTAAAACCTAAGATTACCTGGAGTAACAATGTAAGAAATAACACATAAAAAAACTAAATACTGCATAGTTTCCTAGGAACGCGAAGCGAGGCGGCCATCTTTGTCGGCACCGGAAGTTCCACACACACTCCATGCAACACACACCTCCGCTCACAACCGCTAGACTAGAGATACCAGTACATCAGTCAAACACACATTCTTCATGTTTCTCATTACCAAGGACTGGGGAGAAATGACAAACATTTCAACACGGTGAAATCAAATGTCAAATCCATTACCTTCACAAAAAAAACAGGAAGCAAGGAGAGGAGATCAAGCATCTCCTCTCCAAATCAAATCAAATTGTCTTTGTCACATGCGCCGAATACAACAGGTGTAGTAGACCTTACTGTAACGTTCGGCGTCAGGTAATGAGGAAGCGGACCAAAGCGCAGCTGGGAGCGAACACATGTTTATTCAACACACTGGAATAAACACGTACACCAAAACAAGAAAAGGTGCTGATATGTTAACTGCTTGGACAAAGAGACAACACCCAACAAACAGCGTGGGGAAAACAGCAACTTAAATGTGATCCCAATCAGAGACAATTAGCGACAGCGGTCTCTGATTGGGAATCGACAGAACCCAACCTAGAAATAACCCACCTAGAGCCAACACAAGGCTAAAACGTAAACATAAAACAAACCAAGGAAAAATACCCTACATGACACACCCTGACCCAAAATACCCGAGTTCACCTGGTCAGGGCGTGACACTTACAGTGAAATGCTTACTTAACCAACAATGCTTTAAGAATTTTTAAGAAAAATAGAAAAAAAACTGTTAAGTAAAAAATATTAAATTAAAGTAACAAATGATTAAAGAGCAACAGTAAAATAATAATAGCGAAAATAATAATAGCAATATACAGGGGGTACCGGTACAGAGTCAATGTGGAGGCTATATACAGGGGGTACCGGTACAGAGTCAATGTGGAGGCTATATACAGGGGGTACCAGTACAGAGTCAATGTGGAGGCTATATACAGGGGGTACCGGTACAGAGTCAATGTGGAGGCTATATACAGGGGGTACCGGTACAGAGTCAATGTGGAGGCTATATACAGGGGGTACCAGTACAGAGTCAATGTGGAGGCTATATACAGGGGGTACCGGTACAGAGTCAATGTGGAGGCTATATACAGGGGGTACCGGTACAGGGTCAATGTGGAGGCTATATACAGGGGGGTACCGGTACAGAGTCAATGTGGAGGCTATATACAGGGGGTACAGGTACAGAGTCAATGTGGAGGCTATATACAGGGGGTACCGGTACAGAGTCAATGTGGAGGCTATATACAGGGGGTACCTGGTACAGAGTCAATGTGGAGGCTATATACAGGGGGTACCGGTACACAGTCAATGTGGAGGCTATATACAGGGGGTACCGGTACAGAGTCAATGTGGAGGCTATATACAGGGGGTACCGGTACACAGTCAATGTGGAGGCTATATACAGGGGGTACCGGTACAGAGTCAATGTGGAGGCTATATATAGGGGGTACCGGTACAGAGTCAATGTGGAGGCTATATACAGGGGGGTACCGGTACAGAGTCAATGTGGAGGCTATATACAGGGGGTACCGGTACAGAGTCAATGTGGAGGCTATATACAGTGGGTACCGGTACAGAGTCAATGTGGAGGCTATATACAGGGGGTACCGGTACAGAGTCAATGTGGAGGCTATATATAGGGGGTACCGGTACAGAGTCAATGTGGAGGCTATATACAGGGGGGTACCGGTACAGAGTCAATGTGGAGGCTATATACAGGGGGTACCGGTACAGAGTCAATGTGGAGGCTATATACAGTGGGTACCGGTACAGAGTCAATGTGGAGGCTATATACAGGGGGTACCGGTACAGAGTCAATGTGGAGGCTATATACAGGGGGGTACCGGTACAGAGTCAATGTGGCTCTATACAGGGAGTACCGGTACAGAGTCAATGTAATTTATTTATTTATAATATTCTTTTTTTCATCTTTATTTAACCAGGCAAGTCAGTTAAGAACAAATTATTATTTACAATGACGGCCTAGGAACAGTGGGTTAACTACCTTGTTCAGGGGCAGAACAACAGATTTTTATCTTGTCAGCCAAGGGATTCGATCTAGCAACCTTTACGGTTACTGGCCCAACGCTCCAACCACTAAGCTAGCTGCCGCCCCAGTTGAGGTAACATGTACATGTAGGTAGAGTTAAAGTGACTATGCATAGATAATAAACAGAGAGTAGCAGCAGCGTAAATGAGGGGTCTGAGTAGCCCTTTGATCAGCTGTTCATGTTCAGGAGTTTTATGGCTTGGGTGCAGAAGCTGTTAAAACCTCTACAGGATCAGTGCCCCCCCCCCCCCCCCCCCCCCCCCCCGCGGGACGGTTGAGCTAACGTGCGCTAATGTGATTAGCATGAGGTTGTAAGTAACAAGAACATTTCCCAGGTCATAGATGTATCTGATATGGGCAGAAAGATTAAATTCTTGTTAAACCAACTGCACTGTCCAATTTACAGTAGCTATTACAGTGAAATAATACAGTGAAAGAATGTGGGCGTGCTCGTTCCTCCTTTTCCTG
>NC_042972.1:8340511-8343011 GCF_901001165.1 Salmo trutta | reverse complement strand
TGGTAGTGATGGTAGTGATGGTAGTGATGGTGAATGACGGTGAGTGATGGTAAATGATGGTAATGATGGTGAATGACAATATTGATGGTAGTGATGGTGAATGATGGTAGTAATGGTAGTGATGGTAGTGATGGTGAATGACGGTGAGTGATGGTAAATGATGGTAATGATGGAAGTGCCGGTGAGGGATGGTGAATGATGGTCGGTGATGGTGGGTTACAGTAGTTATGGTGAGTGCTTGTGAGTGATGGTAGTGATGGGGTCAAATGAGGTTTGTCGTAAAGCATTTGCTAGTGTTCTGGATTGGCTCCAACTATGGTTGGTTGGGCCTCTCCTTCTCTCCTTCTCTCCTTCTCTCCTTCTCTTTCACACATCACCATCTGAAACCTGAGTTATAACCACAGTACCATTCTTTCTCCACTAAAATAAACTGTCTCTGAATCAATGGGGGGAAATAACCATGTAATAATCATGTCATTCATTCAACTGTGATACTTCTTGGAAAACACGTTTCCTTTAGAGAGAGAGAGAGAGAGAGAGAGAGAGAGAGAAGAGAGAGAGAGAGAGAGAGAGAGAGAGAGAGAGAGAGAGAGAGAGAGAGAGAGAGAGAGAGAGAGAGAGAGAGAGAGAGAGAGAGAGAGAGAGAGAGAGAGAGAGAGAGAGAGAGAGAGAGAGAGAGAGAGAGAGAGAGAGAGAGAGATTTGTACATCATTACAACACTGTATATATACATAATATGACATTTGTAATGTCTTTATTCTTTTGAAACTTCTGTATGTGTAATGTTTACTGTTCATTTTGAATGTTTATTTCACTTTTGTATATTATCTACCTCACTTGCTTTGGCAATGTTAACACACATGTTTCCCATGCCAATAAAGCCCTTGAATTGAATTGAGAGAGAGAGAGAGACCTGCTTCTCTGTGTATCTGACAGGCCTGTGTCTCTGTGTATCTGACAGGCTTGCCTCTCTGTGTGTCTGACAGGCCTGCCTCTCTGTGTATCTGACAGGCCTGCCTCTCTGTGTGTCTGACAGGCCTGCCTCTCTGTGTGTCTGACAGGCCTGTCTCTCTGTGTATCTGACAGGCCTGCCTCTCTGTGTGTCTGACAGGCCTGCCTCTCTGTGTGTCTGACAGGCCTGCCTCTCTGTGTGTCTGACAGGCCTGCCTCTCTGTGTGTCTGACAGGCCTGTCTCTCTGTGTATCTGACAGGCCTGTCTCTCTGTGTGTCTGACAGGCCTGTCTCTCTGTGTGTCTGACAGGCCTGCCTCTCTGTGTGTCTGACAGGCCTGCCTCTCTATGTGTCTGACAGGCCTGTCTCTCTGTGTGTCTGACAGGCCTGCCTCTCTGTGTGTCTGACAGGTCTGCCTCTCTGTGTGTCTGACAGGCCTGCCTCTCTGTGTGTCTGACAGGCCTGCTTCTTTGTGTATCTGACAGGCCTGCCTCTCTGTGTATCTGACAGGACTGCCAGTCTTTGGAGTCCCCCCCCTTTCTTCTTCTCCCGTGTACTATAAATCTAGACCTAGAGATGATGTGTGTGTGTGTGTGTGTGTGTGTCTACTCTGAGGGTAAACAGTGTGTCAGTGGAAGCGAGTGCATCAACCCTCCCAGTCTGTCACTAAAAGCACAGCGGAAACCAAGGGTGCATCCCAAAGAGCACTCTATTCCATTCACAGTGCACTACCATAGGGCTCTGGTCAAAAGTAGTCCACACTATACGGAATAGCTTGCCATTTGGGACACACATCAAAGAGGCATGACAAAAGGGAAAATGGGAAAGATGTCGCACATGTCTGGGGACATGGAGCCGTCTCAAGGACCCTTGGCAAGCCTTCCAGCCCTACAAGATGAGTTTCACTGAAGGGTAGAATGTGCCATTGATGGATGTGTGTGTGTGTGTGTGTGTGTGTGTGTGTGTGTTAAAAGCCATGCAACTCTTTAGAAACTGCGAGGTCCCAGGATGTCACTTCATAGTCCCAGATCCCAGTGTAAATCTGATAAGAGGAGAACATGTGTCTGTGTTAACTGTCATGAATCAGTCCAGTAGCGCGACAGGTAACCTGGCTTTCCACACATCATTCGTCCTGGAAGCAACAGCTTCAGCAACAGCTAGATGGATATGAGGCGCTGGCTATACACACGCTATGAGGTGAACTATTTCACATTTGAGGTAATTAGGACATTCTTTAATGAACCAGAAATTGCACGTGTTGGAGCCGTATTTTTCCCTTGGTCAGGCTTCTGGCCCTGATTGTCTATTCCGAATGACTTACTATAATAGGGTTGCTATTACATAGTCTGATTGGTCACTACAGTGCACCATCACACACACACACACACACACACACACACACACACACACACACACACATACACACACACACACACACACACACACACACACACACACACACACACACACACACACACACACACACACACACACACACCACACACACACACACAGTCTGTCTGATTGGTCACGTACACTACGGTGCACC
>NC_042972.1:8270511-8338011 GCF_901001165.1 Salmo trutta | reverse complement strand
CCTCCCACCGTTTCATAACTACCGTTTAGATTGACAAGGCGAATGACACCGTAGAGATACAATTCAAATGTTGTATTCATTCTGATCACGTGCGGTCTTCCGTTTTGATTAACTGTTGTGTTGGTAGATTTGATGTGACGCAGAACCTTCAGTTCATCTGAGATACTCACTTTTCCCTTCTCTTCTGTCACTGGAATTAGAGCAGAGAGAGAGAAAGACAATGGAGCGAGGAAGGAAAGTGAAAAAGAAGGCGGTAAAGGGAGAGAGAGATTTGTTTGGCCATCCCTTTCTCTTGTCTCCTGTCTTGTCAGACTCAGAGAGGCGAGGTGACCCTCTCAGTCTCCCATGCCACAGCTCTGGGGATAATAAGCTGGGGTGAGAGTTAATTTCCACTGAGAGAGAGAGAGTGAGAGAGAGAGAGAGAGAGAGAGAGAGAGAGAGAGAGAGAGAGAGAGAGAGAGAGAGAGAGAGAGAGAGAGAGAGAGAGAGAGAGAGAGAGAGAGAGAGAGGAGAGAGAGAGAGAGAGAGAGAGAGAGAGAGAGAGAGAGAGAGAGAGAGAGAGAGAGAGAGAGAACGTGCGTCAAACAGTTATGTCAGGCAACAGACAACAAAACGGAAAACAACTACCCACAAAACACAATAGAAAAACCCCAACTTAAATATGATCTCCAATTAGAGACAACGCGAACCAGCTGCCTCTAATTGGAGATCATCCCAAAACTCCAACATAGAAATAGAAAAACAAGAACTAAACATAGAAACAAAAAAACATAGAATGCCCACCCATATCACACCCTGACCTAACTAAACAGAGAAAAAACAGCTCTCTTAGGTCAGAGCGTGACAGAGAGAGAGAGAGAGAAAGAGAGAAGAGAGAGATAGGGGAGAGAGTGGGATGGAGAGAGAGAGAGAGAGGGGAGAGAGTGGGATGGAGAGAGAGAGAGGGGAGGGAGAAGGAGGGAAGAAAGAGATAGGGGAGAGAAAGAGAGCGATGGAGAGAGAGGAAAATGGAGTCTGTCTGAGGAGGTCTGTTCAACTTCAAAGCTTCCATTTGGATACCCTCAGGAGACAGGATGAATGAGGAGGGGAGGGGGGGGGGAATTTAGGGTAACACTGTTTTTCCTCCCTACAAGGGTTCCACTCTTCTCAGGTGTCATCCAGGAGTCAGGGGGAACAGAGGGAAAATTAGCAGAGAAAACAGACATCTTTTTGTTTGTTTATTTGTACCTTTTTGGTTCATTTTTTTAGGGTTCTATGATTTTTTTGAGTCTGTCTTTAGTTGTGTTGTCAATATTCTATACATTTCCTGCAGGTTTGACTTAGTAGCTGTAGTCAGTAGGCTATACTCTATTGTCCTCTTCTCCTTGTTAGAATTGAACTAACAGGGTGTGACTATATCAGCCTGCCCTTTATTCTGGCCCTAAAATATGGATTCTGAATAACAAAAATACACACCCTCTGGACATAGGGAGAAACCTGAAGAACAGGAAGGAACACCATTTTTCAACTGGCAACTGGAGCACACATTGATGTTAACCATGGATTTATCCTTGACACTAAAATAAATGGAAAGGGGAGACTTGGCTACCTGGCTTCACTATGAAAACAAATACTGGAGTTGAAACTAGATTGGATGTTTAAGTTGATATGTCCTTCTTACCACTGCGCCAGAAAAACATCAGGTCTAAACATTTGGCTTAATTGCACTTATTAATAATTCTAATCAAATCAAGGCAGAAAAATCCTATTGAGAAATTCCACACTCAGTTCAACAAAGGAATTGCCAGGACTTGACCCCAACTGGCATGACTCACTGTATGGGAGCCAGCCAGGCAGGAAGCATGTCTTTCTCTTTATCATTTACAAACTACACACCAATTACAAGAGTCAACAAGTGATTTAGAACCTGTGTCTCCTGGGATTCACAAGACTGTGTCGACCCGCAGAACTAAAGCCTAGGTAAGTCTTTACCTCTCGGGGGAGTCAACACAAGTCTTTAGGTCTCAAGGTTCAAGGGCGTTTTTTAAAAGAGCGTACAAGAGTGGGTTGACAAAAAACACTGTTAAATGATTTTAATAGGCTGCTGTTGAAACGTCCAGTACTTTGAAGTGTCCCAGTGGTTACTGTAAGACTGGGGATTTCTAACGTGAGGTATCCGTGACTGATCCCGAAGCATGGTGTGAGGACAGCCCCCTACGGTTGGTTTTTATTACCTTGTGGATTACCATATGTCTGTGCTTTCATTTCTGTCCAACCTTGAAAGTAGAAACTATAAGATGTTATTCCCACTTAAGCTTAAGGAGCGTTACTGTTATGAGTGTGATCATGCATGCCGCTTCAGGTCCACGGGTTGTTCTGGTCCGTGTCCTACAGTACAGGGAGGAGGAGTGTTGCCACTTCTACTTGGTTATTTTATCATTTAGCAGACGTTCTTATCCAGAGCAACTTACAGTAGAGAACGCATACCTTTTTCGTACCTTTTTCATACCTTTTTCATACCTTTTTCATACCTTTGTTTTCATACTGCCACCCTCGTGGGAATCAAACCCAAAACCCTGACCTTGTAAGTGCCATGCTTTACCAGCTAATCCACACGGGACCCTTTCAACTCATGCTAACTCATGTTATCATGGTAACTCATTATCACGGTAACTCATTATCATGGTAACTCATGTTATCATGGTAACTCATGCTATCATGGTAACTCATGCTATCATGGTAACTCATGTTATCATGGTAACTCATTATCACGGTAACTCATTATCATGGTAACTCATGTTATCATGGTAACTCATGCTATCATGGTAACTCATGCTATCACGGTAACTCATGTTATCACGGTAACTCATGCTATCACGGTAACTCATGCTATCATGGTAACTCATGTTATCATGGTAACTCATGTTATCATGGTAACTCATGTTATCATGGTAACTCATTATCATGGTAACTCATATTATCATGGTAACTCATGTTATCATGGTAACTCATATTATCATGGTAACTCATGCTATCATGGTAACTCATGCTATCATGGTAACTCATGTTATCATGGTAACTCATGTTATCATGGTAACTCATTTTATCATGGTAACTCATGCTATCATGGTAACTCATGTTATCATGGTAACTCATGTTATCATGGTAACTCATGTTATCATGGTAACTCATGTTATCATGGTAACTCATGTTATCATGGTAACTCATGTTATCATGGTAACTCATGCTATCATGGTAACTCATGCTATCATGGTAACTCATGTTATCATGGTAACTCATGTTATCATGGTAACTCATGCTATCATGGTAACTCATGTTATCATGGTAACTCATGTTATCATGGTAACTCATGTTATCATGGTAACTCATGTTATCATGGTAACTCATATTATCATGGTAACTCATTATCATGGTAACTCATGTTATCATGGTAACTCATGTTATCATGGTAACTCATGTTATCATGGTAACTCATGTTATCATGGTAACTCATGCTATCATGGTAACTCATGTTATCATGGTAACTCATGCTATCATGGTAACTCATGTTATCATGGTAACTCATGTTATCATGGTAACTCATGTTATCATGGTAACTCATGTTATCATGGTAACTCATGTTATCATGGTAACTCATTATCATGGTAACTCATGTTATCATGGTAACTCATGTTATCATGGTAACTCATGTTATCATGGTAACTCATGTTATCATGGTAACTCATTATCATGGTAACTCATGTTATCATGGTAACTCATTATCATGGTAACTCATGCTATCATGGTAACTCATGTTATCATGGTAACTCATGTTATCATGGTAACTCATGCTATCATGGTAACTCATATTATCATGGTAACTCATGTTATCATGGTAACTCATGTTATCATGGTAACTCATGTTATCATGGTAACTCATGCTATCATGGTAACTCATGTTATCATGGTAACTCATGTTATCATGGTAACTCATGTTATCATGGTAACTCATGTTATCATGGTAACTCATGTTATCATGGTAACTCATGCTATCATGGTAACTCATGCTATCATGGTAACTCATGTTATCATGGTAACTCATGTTATCATGGTAACTCATGTTATCATGGTAACTCATGCTATCATGGTAACTCATGTTATCATGGTAACTCATGTTATCATGGTAACTCATGCTATCATGGTAACTCATGTTATCATGGTAACTCATGTTATCATGGTAACTCATGTTATCATGGTAACTCATGTTATCATGGTAACTCATGTTATCATGGTAAGAATCAGCAAAGATAATGTTGAAGTTGATCTTTGCATACCGTAGCCTTTTGTAAACAATAGAACAAACAATTCACATGTATTTCCAGTCAATGTTGGTTGAAGACGTTCCTCAGTACGAAGGGAGAGTTGGAGACGTCTCTTGTTTATGAGGTCAGTTCAGTCAGGTTGCTGCCAGGTGTTCGGAGATCATTGGAATTCCAGATGTCTCTATGGCGTGCCTCTGTGCCTGCCGTGGTTCAGAAGATCTTTGAGCTGATGGAAACCAGAACATTTTAGAGACCGTGTGTGTGTGTGTGTGTGTGTGTGGTTAGACGCTGCCTGGCCTGCCATACCTCCCCTCCCCACTCATTCCAAGTGGAGTGTCATGACTAATACAGCTCTGGTGGTAGACTGGCCTTCATTGTAGGTCCATGTTACAGTCCTATTCCCTGGCACTGAGACACATGCCAAGAGTCTTACCGCACGTAAACAAACTAGGGTACTTCCCTGACACATATGAATCCTACTAGACTAGAAAACCCATGCTCCTTCTATCTGCCAACAAACACACCTAATAACAACTGCTTCCATTTTATTTACAGTTTTTTCTAACTGCTTACACACAAAATCTTTTCATGTCACACGACACCAAATATCCAAAACCATAAGCTATTTCTCAGCCTTTGACTCAGTTGTCAATTGCATAAAACACATTTTTCAAAACACTACACACAATTCTCTACCTAAAACACAAAAATCTAACTTGCTTTCCTTTTCCAAACACAACCAATCAAAATGCTACACTTATTCAACAGGTCACACACACAATAGGACAGAGGGCAATTACCAATGTCCCTGGACAGCGTGGGGGGTAATATAACTGTGTGCTGCCATCACTCAAAACGGGGTCCTCCATCACAATGCCACACTGGGTCCGTACAACACCGGCCATATGCTCACTTTTCTAGATGCAATTTACACAATGCTTGTCCCTGATCCAGATCAGGAGCCTGCTAGATTTGTGGTTTTATGGGACAATGTTAGTTTTCACCGGGCTGTTCTGGTCCAAAATTGCTTTGCCACCCATCCACAATTTGTAGTTTTGTAACTACCCCCATATTCACCTTTTCTAAATCCCATAGAGGAATTCTTCTCAGCCTGGCGCTGGAAAGTGTCTGATCGCCAACCCTATGCCCGCATGCCGCTTCTCCAGGCAATGGAGGACGCATGTGGTGACATAGAGGTTGCCTCTGTCCAAGGTTGGATACGCCATGCTAGGAGATACTTCCCTCCATGTTTGGCAAGAGAAAACGTATCTTGTGATGTGGACAAAGTATTGTGGCCAGACCCAGCCCGGAGAAGAGATGAAGCGTAGCTTAGCACTGGTGACTGCCCCCCCTCCACCAATTCCTGGACTGCCCCCCCCCCCCCCCCCCGGGACCCCACACAGCGTTCTTTACTGTATTCTAAAGAATATACTTTTGGTTTACATATGTTTATGGTTCTGTTGTATGCTACTGTATACTATGTACTAATAAATATTTTCTGTTTCTACATTGCATTGGTGTTTACAGTGTACTTGTTACCCCTCTCAGAAGATTATTTTCACTGTAGAACATTGTATTGAAATGTAGATATAAGCCTATGAAAGAACAAAGAGCTTTAGATTTAGAACAACAGTGTTTACATGGTATATCCAAACATGTACTATTATGAAAGTGTTTGCCATTTGATGCAAATGCTTCATTCTGACATGTGTTTATGGCATTTTGAATGCAGTGTTACATTTTGAAGGAGATGTGAGGCATTTTGCATTTTGTGTGTGCAGTTTAGGGAATTGTGTGTAGAGTTTTGAAAAAAGGAGAGACAGTTTTGAAAGCGTGTGTAAGCAGTTGGAAAAAACTGTAATCACTGCTATCCCACTAGAATGTGTGTGTGTGTGTGTGTGTGTGTGTGTGTGTGTGTGTGTGTGTGTGTGTGTGTGTGTGTGTGTGTGTGTGTGTGTGCGTGTGTGAGCATGTGTGAGCGTGTGTCCCAATCACTCCCACATTCCTGGAGCTGACAAGGCCGTGTAAGTGTGTGTGTGTGTGTGTGTGTGTGTGTGTGTGTGTGTGTGTGTGTGTGTCTGCATCCCATTATGCGTTAAAGTCCCTGGAAGGAATTACATGTATTCAGATGGTGAATTCAGCCCCCCCCCAACCTCCACCCTCTGTCCGACTTCAAGTATGCACTACAGGTGTTGGGCACACACCCAGCTCTCAGGTTCCATGTGTTTGATCTGCTCTGAAGGTCTTATTAAACAAATGTTTGCCATTATCCTGCGTCATTCACAAGCCACAGCACAAACATGCAGGATTTCTCAACACGCTGAACACTGACCTTAAATAAGGATATATGGAGTGAAAAAAAAAATGGAGAACTTTGCAATATTGAGAAACTGTCTCTGGAATTGGTTAGATAGATTAGTAGAAAATCGTATTGGGCTTAACTCTACAGATACTTCATTGATGCTCCCGGACATACAAGGAAGTAGTCAGATCCCTGTGCGGATATACACTTCATTCCTGGGTGGCCAAAGTCATGCCAAAAGGCTTAATGTAGGATTACTGCTCTGTATAGAGAACCCTGTCTTTGTATAGAGAACCTTGTGTCTGTATAGAGAGTCTTGTGTCTGTATAGAGAGCATTGTGTCTGTATAGAGAGCATTGTGTCTGTATAGAGAGCATTGTGTCTGTATAGAGAGGATTGTGTCTGCATAGAGAGTCTTGTGTCTGTATAGAGAGTATTGTGTCTGTATAGAGAATCTTGTGTCTGTATAGAGAGTATTGTGTTTGTATAGAGAACCTTGTGTCTGTATAGAGAACCTTGTGTCTGTATAGAGAGTCTTGTGTCTGTATAGAGAGCGGTAATCACGTTCCCTTGACCAAGCGACCCCTGACCCTTTAAATCTTCAGCCTTTTAGAGACTTAGAGTCTTGGCAAACTAAAGATTGAAACAAACTCAAACCGGGCCATTGCCCCAAACTCAAACCGGGCCGTTGCCCCAGAATCAAACCGGGCCGTTGCCCCAGGGCACTGATCAATCCAATGTAATCAGATCAGATTTAGGCCCACTTAGTGACATTATGTCCATACTGATCAAGGTTTATCAATCAACAAATATTTAAATTGTCAGTGGGGTAATAAACAGACTTGTACAAGAACAGTTCAACCACAGTTTCTTTTGATAATCCAACTCCAAAATAGACTAATGAAATCAAAATAATAGCTGTGTTTGTATATGAATGTTTTAGTCTGGCTAAAAGTGATTTTACTATCTATTCAGCGTCTTGTTCCTATATTTGATCATATTACTAATGTGACCTCATACTAACTCTGTGATTGACTGTTCTGCAGCCAAAAGAAGATGACTGTGGTTGCATCCCAAATTGCATCCTATTCCCAATATAGTGCACTACTTTTGACCAGAGCCCTATAGCACCCTATTCCCAATATAGTGCACTACTTTTGACCAGAGCCCTATAGCACCCTATTCCCAATTTAGTGCACTACTTTTGACCAGAACCCTATGGCACCCTATTCCCAATATAGTGCACTACTTTTGACCAGAACCCTATTGACCTTGGTGTAAAGTAGTGCATTTCAAAGGGTGTCATTTGGGACATACTCTCCCTGAACTTTCTTATCTCGTAATGGTTGACATTTATTTTCCTTTTAATTGGAGACACATTTCCTAGCTATGTCTGTTCAGACCAGACGGTGTGATTCTTACTGTGAGTTGGTGCCAAATGGAAGAGATCCACGATTCCACCTATAAGCTACACTATTCCCACAATGGCCAGTGAGATGTAAGTTATGGGCTGGGAGAGTTCAATAAGACAGCCATAAACGCGTGGAAGTTAAGCCTCATGTTATCCCTAACCATAAGAGGTTGTGATGCTTTGAAGTGGTTCTGCACGGCAACATATAGGAAACAGAGGATGTCGATATATCACAGAGACTGAATTATATCATAGAAATGTCTTAGTTATGGGAGATGTTATCCACAAATGTACTTTAACCAGAAAATACTACTTATTCAGCCCTATTTCCTAGACATGTGAATGTCCTTGATGTTACTGTAGATATTACATCGTAAAGTAATTGAGATCAGATCCGGGTTATTTTCTGCTACACTCACTGGTTGATCTGATCGGAACTGGAAAAAAAGGGCTGATTTATATCTTGCAGTTAGAATGAGGAAATATACAATGAGTGGGTCATCTGTTTTGAAACATTTCATATATGAGGTAGGCCAATCTCAATGCTTGGTAATTCCCAAGTCTCTCCTATTTTCAGGGTAACTTGACTTATAAAAACAGGGTGGATTTAGGTGAATAGAACTGATCTAGAAGGTACCATGAAATGTGACCGTGTGACTGTATGCATTTGTTTGCATGCGTATGTGAAATGATGATTAGATCAGTATTCATTTGTAGTTGTTCATAGAGATGACCTCACCAGCCCTCCTAGGATATACGTCTGCTTTGTGCAGTACTGAGGCCAGACTGTCTCACCTTGGCTGCTCTCTACTGGACAGGATGTTGGGGGTCCAAATGGACTCTCTCACCTTGGTTGCTCTCTACTGCTAGACAGGATGTTGGGGGTCCAAATGGACTGTCTCACCTTGGCTGCTCTCTACTGCTAGAGGAAGTTGAGGGGTCCAAATGGACTGTCTCACCTTGGCTGCTCTCTACTGCTAGACAGGATGTTGTGGGTCCAAATGGACTGGCTCACCTTGGCTGCTCTCTACTGCTAGAGGATATTGGGGGTCCAAATGGACTGTGACACTTAGAGGAGAGATAAAGCAGGACTTTTCCCCCGTTGAGCTCTGAAGGCTTTGTTCTGACAGAGATCTGAATGGAGCAGAGTGCCATTAGTTCTAGAATGTGGTTAGAAAGGGGTCTGGAATCCCTGGGTTGGAACTGAGGAATTTTCACATCTGTCATGAAGTCTTCTGTGATGGCTGAAGAGGATACATGACTTTATATCGTCCGCTGCTCCTCATCCATCTCCATCGGCAGACAGTGGGCTGTGGCGACAGGCGCGAGAGTCACGTTGCGCAGTGTGCAGCACAGAGGCTTTCTGTTAACAACAGAGAGAGAAAGGACTGACATTTAGGACTGAAGCAAAAACCAACACATCAAATCAAATTGGATTTGTCACATGGATCGAATAAAACATGTGTAGACCTTACAGTGAAATGCTTACTTAGCCATTAACCAACAATGCACTATGCATAGATAATAAACAGCGAGTAGCAGCAGTGTAAAAACAAAGGGGGGGTCAATGTAAATTAGGTGGCCATGATTAGCTGTTCAGCAGTCTTATGGCTTGGGGATAGAAGCTGTTAAGGAGCCTTTTGGACCTAGACTTGGTGCTGCTCCAATACCGCTTGCCGTGCGGTAACCGGTGCCCCCGCACATTGACTGTGTACCGGTACCCCCTGTATATAACCTCCACATTGACTCTGTATCGGTACCCCCTGTATATAGCCTCCACATTGACTCTGTACCGGTACCCTCTGTATATAGCCTCCACATTGACTCGTTATCGGTACCCCCTGTATATAGCCTCCACATTGACTCTGTATCGGTACCCCCTGTATATAGCCTCACATTGACTCTATACCGGTACCCCCTGTATATAGCCTCCACATTGACTCTGTACCGGTACCCCCTGTATATAGCCTCCACATTGACTCTGTATCGGTACCCCCTGTATATAGCCTCCACATTGACTCTGTACCGGTACCCCCTGTATATAGCCTCCACATTGACTCTGTACCGGTACCCCCTGTATATAGCCTCCACATTGACTGTGTACCGGTACCCCCTGTATATAGCCTCCACATTGACTCTGTATCGGTACCCCCTGTATATAGCCTCCACATTGACTCTGTACCGGTACCCCCTGTATATAGCCTCCACATTGACTGTGTACCGGTACCCCCTGTATATAGCCTCCACATTGACTCTGTATCGGTACCCCCCTGTATATAGCCTCCACATTGACTCTGTACCGGTACCCCCTGTATATAGCCTCCACATTGACTCTGTACCAGTACTCCTTGTATATAGCCTCCACATTGACTCTGTACCGTAATACCCTGTATATAGCCTCCACATTGACTCTGTACCGGTACCCCCTGTATATAGCCTCCACATTGACTCTGTACCGGCACCCCCCTGTATATAGCCTCCACATTGACTCTGTACCAGTACCCCCTGTATATAGCCTCCACATTGACTCTGTACCGGTACCCCCTGTATATAGCCTCCACATTGACTCTGTACCGTAACACCCTGTATATAGCCTCCACATTGACTCTGTACCGGTACCCCCTGTATATAGCCTCCACATTGACTCTGTACCGGTACCCCCTGTATATAGCCTCCACATTGACTCTGTACCGGTACCCCCTGTATATAGCCTCCACATTGACTCTGTACCGGTACCCCCCGTATATAGCCTCCACATTGACTCTGTACCGGTACTCCCTGTATATAGCCTCCACATTGACTCTGTACCAGGTACCCCTGTATATAGCCTCCACATTGACTCTGTACCGGTACCCCCTGTATATAGCCTGCACATTGACTCTGTACCGGTACCCCCTGTATATAGCCTCACTATTGTTATTTTACTGCTGCTCTTTAATTTTTTGTTACTTTTATTTATAATTTTTGGGATATTTTTCTTAAAACTGCATTGTTGGTTAAGGGCTTGTAAGTAAGCATTTCACTGTATGTGTCAATTATTTAAAAAAATATTTGATTTGTCTGGCCTCTCTACCATAAAGGCCTGATTGGTGGGGTACTGAAGAGATGGTTGTCCTTCTGGAAGATTCTCCCATCTCCACGTGGAACTCTAGAGCTCTGTCAGAGTGACCATCGGGTTCTTGGTCACCTCCCTGACCAAGGCCCTCCTCCCCGATTACTCAGTTTGGCCGGGCGGCCAGCTCTAGGAAGAGTCTTGGTGGTTCCAAACTTCTTCTATTTAAGAATGATGGAGGCCACTGTGTTCTTGGGGACATTCAATGCTGCAGAATGTTTTGGTACCCTTCCCCAGATCTGTGCCTCGACACAATCCTGTCTCGGAGCTCTACTAGCAATTCCTTCAACCTCACCTTGGTTTTTGCTCTGATATGCACTGTCAACTGTGGGACCTTATATAGACAGGTGTGTGCCTTTCAAAATCATGTCCAATCAATTGAATATACCACAGGTGGACTCCAATCAAGTTGTAGAAACATCTCAAGGATGATCAATGGAAACAAGATGCACCTGAGATCAATTTCGAGTCTCATAGCGAAGAGTCTGAATACTTATGTAAATAAGGTATTTATGTATTTGTATTTTTAATAAATTTGCTAAAAAATCTCTAAAAACCTGTTTTCGCTTTGTCATTATGGGGTATATATTGTGTGTAGATTGATGAGGGGAAAAAAAACTTTAATCAATTTTAGAATACGGCTGTAACGTAACAAAATGTGGAAAAAGGGAAGGGGTCTGAATACTTTCCGAATGCACTGTATATACAGGTGGTGAGCTGTCAGACACCATAGTTTATTTCCACACATATCTCCAGTCTTATTAGTTATACGTTGGATTTTACAGTGCTTATTGGTAATTATTTTCCTACACATCCTTCTCATTAAATCAAGGCTTAGTCTATGGCTGAAACATTTAATTTGATATTTGAGCGGTTCACAGATAATATTATGTTAATGATTTATCTTTTTAATATGATTTGTGAAATGTAGACCTGGAGAAAGGGTGACTTGGTAAATAATTATTTTTGTAAAACATATTTCATGAGACACTGATTGTTGATAGCTACCTCAGCAGTGGAACTGACCCAAGGGAGGCCTTATCCTCCTCCTCGTCCTCCTCCTCATCCTCCTCCTTCTCCTCGTTCTCTTGTCCTCATCCTCGTTCTCCTCCTCGTTCTCTCGTCCTCATCCTCGTCCTCCTCCTCGTTCTCTCGTCCTCATCCTCATCTTCCTCCTCCTTCTCCTCTTCCTCCTCGTCCTCCTCCTCCTCTTCCTCCTCCTCCTCCTCCTTCTCCTCGTTCTCTTGTCCTCATCCTCGTTCTCCTCCTCGTTCTCTCGTCCTCATCCTCGTCCTCCTCCTCGTTCTCTCGTCCTCATCCTCATCTTCCTCCTCCTCCTCCTCTTCCTCCTCGTCCTCCTCCTCCTCTTCCTCCTCCTCGTCCTCCTCCTCCTCCTCCTCCTTGTCCTCATCCTCCTCCTTCTCCTCGTTCTCTTGTCCTCATCCTCGTTCTCCTACTCGTTCTCTCGTCCTCATCCTCGTCCTCCTCCTCGTTCTCTCGTCCTCATCCTCATCTTCCTCCTCCTCCTCCTCCTCCTCCTTCTCCTCGTTCTCTCATCCTCCTCCTCGATCTCTCATCCTCTTCCTCCTCCTCCTCCTTCTTCTAAAGCTGTCTTATACAGCAGAAGGTTAGAGTTACGACTCTAGTCTCTAGTCTCTAGTCTCTAGTCTCTAGACTCTAGTCTCTAGTCTCTAGTCTCTAGTCTCTAGACTCTAGTCTCTTGTCTCTTGTCTCTTGACTCTAGACTCTAGTCTCTTGACTCTAGTCTCTAGTCTCTTGTCTCTTGACTCTAGTCTCTAGTCTCTTGACTCTAGTCTCTAGTCTCTAGTCTCTTGTCTCTAGTCTCTAGTCTCTTGTCTCTTGACTCTTGACTCTAGTCTCTAGTCTCTTGACTCTAGTCTCTAGTCTCTTGACTCTAGTCTCTAGTCTCTTGACTCTAGTCTCTAGTCTCTAGTCTCTAGTCTCTAGTCTACTAGTCTACTAGTCTACTAGTCTACTAGTCTCTAGTCTCTAGTCTCTAGTCTCTAGTCTCTAGTCTCTAGTCTCTAGTCTCTAGTCTCTAGTCTCTAGTCTCTAGTCTCTAGTCTCTAGTCTCTTGTCTCTTGTCTCTTGTCTCTTGTCTCTTGTCTCTAGTCTCTAGACTCGTGTCTCTAGAGTCTTGATAAAGTGTTGGACCTTTGTGCTGGCTAAGTATAATTAAATTAAGTTGTTTACTTACCATACATCCTCTCTTCAACCCTTAAACTGATAGCACAATGACATAATGTAGGGTTATAGTAGCACTGTAAACATCTACTTTATAGGAGTTGTCTTGGAGTTGAATTGAGCAGCCAGGACCTGTTGATTTATCAGGAGAGAGAGAGAGCACAGGGTGGGAAAGCCGGGCTACAGGGTTAATTTGCTGTGATTGTGCAGGTCATTTTCTGCCTGGTTAAACACAAGATCCCTAGATAGGTTGTAGAGTACTCGCTGGTGTTGCTCGACCCGTGCATGCTGAATGGACATGTGTGTGTTTTTGGGGGAGATTGTGTTGCTATGTTTATTGGAATTACACACATTGCAACTATGTACTTTCCAACTTGAGTATCCAGGGACCGTATTTCATATAGAGGCTGATTTCATTGTTGTTTTGACTGAGTGAATGAGCTTTGATTGACATGTTGTTTATCAATCATGTCAATGTACTCAGACTACAGACTAGATTTGGAAAGCTACAATAAAAACATCAGTTATAATTGTATGTAGTTTTGCCAAACTGATGGTTGTGATAAATGCAGTCCAAGTTTTTTAGTGCTTGTTTTTGACCAATAGTTGCTCTCTGCCAATTCTGATTCAATTGATTCTGTTACTTCAAAACATTAACTCCCTCTTTCTCTCTCTCTCTCTCTCTCCCTCTCCCCCCCCCCCCTGTCTCCCTCCCCCTGTCTCCCACTCTCCCTCTCCTCCCTCTCCTCCCTCTCTCGCTCTCTCGCCATCTCCCCCTCCCTCTCTCCTTCCCTCTCTCTCTCTCTCTCGCCATCCCTCCCCCCTGCTCTCTGTTCCTCCCTCCCTCCCTCCCCCTGCTCTCCCTCCCTCTGCTCTCCCTCCCTCCCTCCCCCCTGCTCTCTCTCCCCCTCCCTCCTCTGCCCCTCCCTCTCTCGTTCCCTCTCTCCTCCCCCTCCCTCCCTCCCTCCCTCCCTCCCCCTCCCCCTCTTTCTCTCCTTCCCCCCTCCCTCCCTCCCTCCTGCTCTCTCTCCTCCCTCTCTCTCTCCCCCTCCCTCCTCTGCCCCTCCCTCTCCTCCCCCCTCCCTCCCTCCCCCCTCCCTCTCTCTCTCTCGCCATCCCTCCCTCCCCCGCTCTCTCTCTCTCCCTCCCTCCCTTTCCCCTCACCCCTCCCTCTCCCCTCCGTCTCTCCTTCCCTCCCCACTCTCTCTCTCTCTCCCTCCCTCCCCCCTCCCTCCCACCTCCCTCACCCCTCCCTCTCCCCTCCGTCTCTCCCTCCCTCTCCCCCCCCCCTCCCTGTAGACGTGCGTTGGAGGAATAGTTCCAGTGTGTTCTGGGACAGAGGTGTGAGTGGAGGTTACCAGTCCCTGCTGCTGGATGAGGACCGTGGCTGGCTCCTGGTGGGGGGCAGAGACCACATCTACCTTCTCCACTCGGACAGCCTGGCTCTTCCTACACGCACGGTACAGACAGCACCTCACTGGATCTCCCTATCTACGTGTAAATGTAGAGTTAAGGCCAGCACCATGACATTACCATGACTCTGTTTTGAATCAGTCAAGGCTCCTTCCCAACTGTGTTCTCTTAGATCGCCATGTTCTCAATAAAACACAGAGGGGTATCATAAAGTAATGATGAAAGGCGTAACCTATCCATATTTCAGCCTCACCTGTATCCCTCCCTCCCTCCTTTAGATTTACTGGCCAGCTGTGGAGGAACACGTCGAACACTGCAGATTGGCAGGGAAGAACCTGTCGGTAAGTAACAACAGCTCTACGAGCCAGAAAAAACATGGATAAACAACATGGGATGAACTTTCCCACAAAGCTGTTTAGGTGCTCTGAAGATCTGAGGCCTTATTTAGTAGTCCTCTGGCACGCTCATAGCACATTATTGGGACAAGGCCAAGTATCCCTCATAGTGTATAATTAAAACAAGGCCTGTCTTTATTGATGGTCATGTTGTTTTGTGTTTTATGAGACCCAGGGGAGACGGGTAGGTTCTCGTCCTTCTGTGTGGGACCTGACTAACATCTCCTTTACATTTACACACAATAACAACCAGAGGTGACAGGTCATTCTAATCTGACAAGGTTCAATCAATTATTTTGCTCGATTTCTTCATAAATAAATCTGCCTTGAGGCAAAAGATAGCGAACTGGTTAATGAGGCTGGTGGGTAGAAGAACAGGATTTAGGATGGTCCTCTGTAGCTCAGTTGGTAGGGAATGGTACTTTCAACGCCAATATCAAGGGTTTGATTCTCGCTGGGGCCACTCATACTGTATGTATCCACACATGTCTGTACACACGTCTGTATGTCGTCGCTTTTGGATAAAAGCGTCTGTTAGATGGCATTGATATTTACGGTTTCATCTCTGTTAACTATGACTGTAGATGTGTTTCATGTATGTTTAATGTAAATCCTAACATTGTTTCAGACTGACTGCGCCAACTACGTGCGTCTCCTCCAGCCCTTCAATAAGACCCATGTGTATGTCTGTGGCACCGGGGCCTACCACCCACAATGCACCTACATAGACCTGGGACACAGCAATGAGGTGAGGAAAGGAGAGAAGGGGGGGCCATGTGTATGTCTGTGGCACCGGGGCCTACCACCCACAATGCACCTACATAGACCTGGGACAGGAGAGAGAGAAATGTCTTAATTATTTTGGAACTTCTGTGAGTGTAATGTTTACTGTTCATTTTTATTGTTTATTTCACTTTTTGTTTATTATCTACTTAACTTGCTTTGGCAATGTTAACATATGTTTCCCATGCCAATAATCCAATAGAGAGAGGCTCTGACTAAACTCCCTGTTTCATCTCTCTGACTAAACTCTGACTAAACTTTATCTACTTTTTTTCTGGATGACTGTGTGATCTCACTCTCCATGTACGATGTGAGCAAACGTTTAAAAAGGTTAACAATCAGAAGGAATACCAGGGCGTGCTCTCAAAGCGCGCGCAGACCAGCTGGTAAGTGTCTTCACAGACATTTTCAATCTCTCCTCCTGTCCCAGTCGGTAATCCCAACATGTTTCAAGCTGACCATCATTGTCCCTGTTCCCAAGAGCTCCAAGGTAACCTGCCTAAATGACTATCACCCTGTAGCACTCACATCTGTAATTATAAAGTGCTTTGAAAGGCTGGTCATGACATACATCAACACCATCATCCCAGACTGCCTAGCGCCACTCCAATTCACATACCGCCGTAACAGATCCACAGATGATGCAATCTCAATTGCACTTCACACTGCCCTCTCACACCCTGACAAGAGGAGAAATAACTATGTGAGAATGCTGTTCATAGACTACAACTCAGCGTTTAACACCATTAATCACTAAACTCAGGATCCTTGGTCTGAACACCTCTCTCTGCAACTGAATTCTGGACTTCCTGACGGGCCGGTGGTAGGCAACAACAACAACACTTCCGCTGACCCTCAACACTGGGGCCCCTCAGGGGTGCGTGCTTAGTCCGCTCCTGTACTCACTGTTCACCCAAGCCTGCGTGGCCAAGCACGACTCCAACACCATCGTTAAGTTTGCTGACGACACAACGGTGGTATCCCTGATCACCGATGTCAGCCTACAGGGAGGAGGTCAGAGAGTTGGCAGTGTGGTGCCTCCCTCAACGTCAGTAAGACCAAGGAGCTGATCGTGGACTATAGAAGAAAGAAGGGATAGCACGCCCCCATCCACATTGACAGAGCTGTTGTAGAGCGGGTCGAGAGCTTCAACTTCCTTGGCGTCCACATCACTAATGACTTAACATGGTTCACACACAACCGCACAGTCATGAAGAGGGCACGGCAGCGCCTTTCCCACCTCAGGAGGCTGAAAAGATTTGTCATGGGCACTCAGATCCTCAAAAATGTCTACAGCTGTACCATCGAGAGCATCTTGACTGGCTGCATCACCGCTTGGTATGGCAAGTGCACCGCCCTTTACCGCAAAGCGCTACAGAGGGTTGTGTGGACGGCCCAGTTCACCACTGGGGTCAAACTCCCTGCCTTCCAGGACCTCTATATCAGGCAGTGCCAGAGGAAGGCCTGAAAAATGTCCAAAGACTCCAGCGACCCAAGCCATAGACTGTTCACTCTGCTACCGTCCGGCAAACGGTACCAGAGCATCTGCTCTCGGACCAACAGACTCCTAGACAGCTTCTACCCCCAAACCATAAGACTGCTAAATAGCCAGACTGATAAATAGTCAATTAATGCTACCCAAACTATCTTCACTGACTCTACAGTATCTTTCACTGACCCTACGCACACTCACTAGACTATACTGTATATACAGTACACACCATATACACACTCACTAGACTATACTGTATATACAGTACACACCATATACACACTCACTAGACTATACTGTATATACAGTACACACCATATACACACTCACTAGACTATACTGTATATACAGTACACACCATATACACACTCACTAGACTATACTGTATATACAGTACACACCATATACACACTCACTAGACTATACTGTATATACAGTACACACCATATACACACTCGCTCACACACACTATATTGACACTTCGACACACATTCACATACACTACAGATGCACTCACACACATAACACACACATAACACACACATAACACACACATAACACACACATAACACACACATAACACACACATAACACACACATGCATACCGACAAAGCACAAACACACATACATACAGCTCCATTTTTGTGTATAATATTTGATTAATCTTGTGTTACCATTTTAAACTCTGCATCGTTGGGAAGGACTCGTAACCAAGCGTTTTCACGGTAAAGTCTAGTGTGCGTGACAAATAACATTTGATTCGATTCTCTGACTAAACTCTCTGTTCCACTTTCTCTGACTAAACTCTCTGTTCCACTTTCTCTGACTAAACTCTCTGTTCCACTTTCTCTGACTAAACTCTCTGTTCCACTTTCTCTGACTAAACTCTCTGTTCCACTTTCTCTGACTAAACTCTCTGTTCCTCACATTTTGATAATCCAGTCCACATTACGAAAATCTAGTTCACATTATGAAAATCCAGTCCACATTATGAAAATCCAGTCCACATTATGAAAATCCAGTCCACATTATGAAAATCCAGTCCACATTATGAAAATCCAGTCCACATTATGATAATCCAGTCCACATTACGAAAATCCAGTCCACATTATGAAAATCCAGTCCACATTATGAAAATCCAGTCCACATTATGAAAATCCACTCCACATCACCTTTTTCTCTCCTCTTGGCCCCTTCAGAGCATAAGGCTGCCATCCACATCACGCTTTTCTCAGCAAGGGATTTTACAGCTCAGTGGAGGAGGGTTGATGTTATTGTAGAGATTAAATTATTACATTGTGGTGGTTGAGATGGTTCTCTGTGGTAGAGGACGCTAATGCTATTGTGGATGTGACATCATTCTCTGCACCGATCCACATATCAAATCAAATCAAATTTTATTGATCACATACACCTGTTTAGCAGATGTTATTGGACAGTGCAGTAATATCTAACAGTTTCACGAATGCAAACAAATCCAAGTAAAGGAATGGAATTAAGAATATCTAAATATTTGGATGAGCAATGTCAGAGAAGCATAGACTAAGATACAGTAGAATAGGATACAGTATGAGATGAGTAATGCAAAATATGTTAAAATTATTAAAGTGACTAGTGTTCCACGGCGGTGCAGTTGCCGTACCAGGCGGTGATACAGCACGGCAGGATGCTCTCAATTGTGCATCTATAAAATGTTGTGAGGGTTTTAGGTCCCAAACCAAATTTCTTCAGCCTCCTGAGGTTGAAGAGTCGCTGATGCGCCTTCTTCACCACGCTGTCTGTGTGGGTGAACCATTTCAGTTTGTCAGTGATGTGTACGCCGAGGAACTTGATTGTTTCCACCTTCTCCACTGTGGTCCCGACTATGTGGGTGGGGGGCTGCTCCCTCTGCTGTTTCCTGAAGTCCACGATCAGCTCCTTAGTTTTGTTGACGTTGGGTGAGAGGTTATTTTCCTTACACCACACTCTGAGGGCCCTCACCTCCTCCCTGTAGGCCGTCTCGTCATTGTTAGTAATCAGGCCTACTACTGTTGTGTCATCTGCCAACTTAATGATTGAGTTGTAGGCGTGCGTGGACAGGCAGTCATGGGTGAACAGGGAGTACAGGAGGGGGCTGAGCATGGGCCCCAGTTTTGAGGATCAGAGAAGTGGAGGTGTTGTTTCCTACTTTCACCACCTGGGGGTCGGCCCGTAAGGAAGTCCAGGACCCAGTTGCACAGGGCGGGGTTCAGACCCAGGGCCTCAAGCTTAATGATGAGCTTGGATGGTACTATGGTGTTGAATGCTGAGCTATAATCGATGAACAGCATTCTTACATAGGTATTCCTCTTGTCCAGATGGGATAGGGCAGTGTGCAGTGTGATGGCGATTGCATCATCTGTGGATCTATTGGGGCAGTAAGCAAATTGAAGTGGGTCTAGGGTGTCAGGTAAGGTGTAGGTGAATATGGTCCTTGACTAGCCTCTCAAAGCGCTTCATGATGACAGAAGTGAGTGCTATGGGGCGATAGTCATTTAGTTCAGTTACCTTTGCTTTCTTGGGTACAGGACCAATGGTGGACATCTTGAAGCATGTGGGGACAGCAAACAGGTAGAGATTGAATATTTCCATAAACATTCCAGCCAGCTGGTCTGCGCATGCTCTGAGGACGCAAGCTTAAACACTCTTAAATGTCTTACTCACGTCGGCCACAGAGAAGGAGAGCCCACAGTCCTTGGTAGCGGGCTGCGTCGGTGGCACTGTGTTATCCTCAAAGCGGGCGAAGAAGGTGTTTAGCTTGTCCGGAAGCAAGATGTCTGTGTCCGTGACATGGCTGGTTTTCTCCTTTGTAGTCCGTGATTGTCTGGAGACCCTGCCACATACGTCTCGTGTCTGAGCGACTCCACTCTGTCTCTGTACTGACGTTTTGCCTGTTTGATTGCCTTACGGAGCGAATAACTACACTGTTTGTATTCTGCCATATTCCCAGTCACCGTGCCATGGTTAAATGCGATGGTTAGTGCTTTCAGTTTTGCGAGAGTGCTTTTAATAGTCACAGTAGGTACAACATATCCTATACATTTCCTGATAAACTCAGTTACCGTGTCAGTGTATTCGTTAATGTTATTCTCGGAACATATCCCAATCAAAACAATCTTGAAGCGCGGATTCTGATTGGTCAGACCAGCATTGAATAGTCCTCAGCACGGGTACTTCCTGTTTGAGTTTCTGCCTATAGGAAGAGAGGGGCAAAATGGAGTCATGATCAGATTTGCTGAATGGAGGGCGGGGAGGGCCTTGTAGGCATCCCAGAAGTTGGAGTAACAGTGGTCGAGTGTTTTAGCAGCGCGAGTACTACAGTCGATGTGTTGATAGAAATTCTGTAGCATTTTCCTCAAATTTGCTTTGTTAAAATCCACAGCTACAATAAATGTGGACTCAGGATATGTGGTTTCCAGTTTGCATAAAGTCCAGTGAAGTTCCTTGAGGGCCGTCGTGGTATCGGCTTGAGGGGGGAAATACACGGCTGTGACTATAACCGAAGAGAATTCTCTTGGGAGGTAATACGGTCGGCATTTGATTGAGAGGCATTCTACGTCGGGTGAACAAAAGGACTTGAGTTCCTGTATGTTATCACAATCTCATTATGATTGGTTAATCATGAAAAATACACCCCCGCCCTTCTTTCCGGAGAGATATTTATTCCTGTCTGTGCGATCAAATGAGAACTCAACTGGCTGTACGATCTCAGACAGTATATCCCGAAAAAATAGAACATAGCATGAGTAGAATAGAAGTATATTGAATCTCTATGGTTCTCTGTGTGTCCTAGGAGCCGTTGTTCCGTCTGCAGAGCCATGCTGTGGAGTCTGGACGGGGGAAATGCCCCTTTAGTCCACGGGAACCTTTCACCGCCAGGCTCACTGGTAAGTAATATACAAATACTATGTCCACATACGAAACCCTTGTAGTGACGTACAAAACGTTGACAGGGACACAATGCTATATTTTCAGTATTTGAAGAGAATGACCAGGCTCACTGGTAAGTAATATATCCAGCGAATATGGAAAATATTGACATTAAGGAGACCATTTCCTCCACAATGACTTACAGAACTGTTAACGTTGACTGTGACACACAATATTCAGTATGTGACCTATGCGGCAATCAAACCCACCCTTCCAGCCTCCAGAAATGGTGTGACCAGGAAGGGAGTTAGAGAGAGAACCACATGATTTAGTTCTCACATAGTTTGAAGTGGACGTAAATCCCGCCAGACCCCAGTACATAAAACATATGGTTCATAATTAGGGGTAACAGAGTTAGTGGCTACCACTGGGAATGAGGTCCTGCTCTGTGCGTTTTAGGAGTTCTACGGTACCTCTCTATGTGATTGAATATCCATAAGTATTAGCTGAATTCGTTATTCACACAGGCTATATATTATATATTATATAAACACAAATACTGTCCAACAAATATGACAGACATATTTCAGGATAATACATTTTGATATACATTATCTGTTCCAACAAGGTATAGCTGTATATATTTCTGTATATATATATAGTTTCCAAAACAATGAAACCAACCCAAATTACTCTTAGCCTTCCAAACCAGCCAGATTGATGCGTTCAACCAAATTGACTCTACCTTGAAGAGGGTCTTATGAAGATGTAACAGAGATATGTATGTATGTATGTATGTATGTATGTATGTATGTATGTATGTATGTATGTATGTATGTATGTATGTGTGTGTGTGTGTGTGTGTGTGTGTGTGTGTGTGTGTGTGTGTGTGTGTGTGTGTGTGTGTGTGTGTGTGTGTGTGTATGTGTGTGTGTGTGTGTGTGTGTGTGTGTGCGCGCGCGCGCGTGTGCGTGCGTGCGTGCGTATGTACGTATGTACGTATGTATGTATGTATGTATGTATGTATGTATATTTTCTTAAGCCAAACCCAATCTCACCCCTAGATGGAGATTTGTATGCGGGGACGTCGGTGGATTTTATGGGTACCAACGCAGCTATATTCCGTACCTCTGTGCACAGCAGCAACCAGCACTATATACGCACAGAGGCCTACCAGGACCACTGGCTCAATGGTGAGACGCAGAAGACAGAAGCGAAGATAATGTGAAAGAAAACAAAAAGGTCTCTATGGCAGTTGTCATAGAGATTTCCTAATTATACGTACTCAGCTAGGTCGTAGGCACAAGCCTCAACCGTTATCCTTAACTCAGCCAATTCGGGATTCTTGCCAATCTTGTCGTCATTTTTTGAGGAGGCAAATCACTCCAAGTTATTATTTGACGTTTAGGTCTAAGACAAACGTCCAATAGTGAAGTCAGTTGATGGGTGTGAGTCCTCATCGTGATTTCCTTTGTTTCTCCCATGCAGAGCCTTCCAGACACTCATCATGTTCTAGACTGTTCTAAAGGGTTCATACAGATGTAGGATCTTAATTTTAGCCAGTTTGTTACAGCAGGAATATAATCCTGCAGCAACAGAAAATGTGAGTTATGTGGATTAGAATTAATGGACATTTTTCGTAAGGGGAAGTCTGAAATGTCAAAGTGGAAATTACAAACTTTAGAATCCTTTTTAAACCTCAAATACACTACAAGTTTAAAATATCCTGCAGTGCACGAAAGTTATCCTGCAACAGGGGTGATCAAATTAACATCCTACATCTGTACACTGTACTATCCTCCTCACCATGATATAATTTCCTCCCCATGCAGAGCCAGAGTTTGTGGGTTCCTTCTCCATTCCAGACACACAAAGTGTGGACGATGACAAGGTTTACTTCTTCTTAAAGGAGACAGCTGTAGAGTCCAGCCAGTGGGACAAGAGGGTTTACAGTAGAGTGGCACGCATCTGCAAGGTAAATAGGAATTCGCTACAATATTTTCACAAAGGGCTTAACAGCAGAGCCTACAGTAACAGCATATCCTACAGTAATAGCAATCTACTGTAACAGCAGAGCCTACAGTAGTAACAGCAGAGTCTACAGTAACAGCAGAGCCTACAGTAAAAGCAGAGTCTACAGTAACAGCATATCCTACAGTAATAGCAATCTACTGTAACAGCAGAGCCTACAGTAAATCAAATCAAATCAAATGTATTTATAAAGCCCTTCTTACATCAGCTGATATCTCAAAGTGATGTACAGAAACCCAGCCTAAAACCCCAAACAGCAAGCAATGCAGGTGTAGAAGCACAGTGGCTAGGAAAAACTCCCTAGAAAGGCCAAAACCCAGGAAGAAACCTAGAGAGGAACCAGGCTATGAGGGGTGGCCAGTCCTCTTCTGGCTGTGCCGGGTGGAGATTATAACAGAACATGGCCAAGATGCTCAAATGTTCATAAATGACCAGCATGGTCAAATAATAATAATCACAGTAGTTGTCGAGGGTGCAACAAGTCAGCACCTCAAGTGTCTGTTGGCTTTTCATAGCCGATCATTGAGAGTATCTCTACCGCTCCTGCTGTCTCTAGAGAGTTGAAAACAGCAGGTCTGGGACAGGTAGCACGTCCGGTGAACAGGTCAGGGTTCCATAGCCGCAGGCAGAACAGTTGAAACTGGAGCAGCAGCACAGCCAGGTGGACTGGGGACAGCAAGGAGTCATCATGTCGGGCATGGTCCTAGGGCTCAGGTCCTCCGAGAGAGAGAAAGAAAGACAGCATTAGAGAGCGCGTGCTTAAATTCACACAGGACACTGGATAAGACAGGAGAAATGCTCCAGATATAACAGACTGACCCTAGCCCCCCGACACATAAACTACTGCAGCATAAATACTGGAGGCTGAGACAGGAGGGGTCAGGAGACACTGTGGCCCCATCCGATGATACCCAGGGCCAAATAGACAGGATATAACCCCACCCACTTTGCCAAAGCACAGCCCCCACAACACTAGAGGGATATCTTCAACCACCAATTTACCATCCTGAGACAAGGCAGAGTATAGCCCACAAAGATCTCCGCCACGGCACAACCCAAGGGGGGGCGCCAACCCAGACAGGAAGACCACGTCAGTGACTCAACCACTCAAGTGACGCACCCCTCCCATGGGCGGCATGGAAGAACACCAGTAAGCCAGTGACTCAACCCCTGTAATAGGGTTAGAGGCAGAGAATCCCAGTGGAGAGAGGGGAACCGGCCAAGCAGAGACAGCAAGGGCGGTTCGTTGATCCAGAGCCTTTCCATTCACCTTCACACTCCTGGGCCAGACTACTCTCAGTCATAGGACCTACTGAAGAGATGAGTCTTCAGTAAAGACTTAAAGGTTGAGACCGAGTCTGCGTCTCTCACATGGATAGGCAGACCATTCCATAAAAATGGAGCTCTATAGGAGAAAGCCCTGCCTCCAGCTGTTTGCTTAGAAATTCTAGGGACAATTAGGTGGCCTGCGTCTTGTGACCGTAGCGTACGTGTAGGTATGTACGGCAGGACCAAATCTGAAAGATACAGTAAAATCAGTCTACTGTAACAGCAGAGTCTACATTAACAGCAGATCCTACATTAACAGCAGATCCTACAGTAACAGCAGATCCTACAGTAACAGCAGATCCTTCATTAACAGCAGATCCTACAGTAACAGCAGATCCTACAGTAACAGCAGATCTTACAGTAACAGCAGAGCCTACTGTAACATCAGGTCCTTCATTAACAGCAGATCCTACATTAACAGCAGTCTACTGTAACATCAGATCCTACAGTAACAGCAGATCCTACAGTAACAGCAGAGCCTACTGTAACATCAGGTCCTTCATTAACAGCAGATCCTACAGTAACAGCAGATCCTACATTAATAGCAGATCCTACAGTAACAGCAGTCTACAGTAACAGCAGAGTCTACTGTAACATCAGATCCTACAGTAACAGCAGATCCTACATTAACAGCAGATCCTACATTAACAGCAGTCTACTGTAACATCAGATCCTACAGTAACAGCAGAGTCTACTGTAACATCAGATCCTACATTAACAGCAGATCCTACAGTAACAGCAGATCCTTCATTAACTGCAGATCCTACAGTAACAGCAGATCCTACAGTAACAGCAAATCCTACAGTAACAGCAGATCCTACAGTAACATCAGATCCTACATTAACAGCAGATCCTACAGTAACAGCAGAGCCTACAGTAACAGCAGATCCTACATTAACAGCAGATCCTACAGTAACAGCAGTCTACTGTAATATCAGATTCTACAGTAACAGCAGATCCTACAGTAACAGCAGTCTATTGTAAGAGCAGAGCCTACAGTAACAGAAGTCTACTGTAACATCAGATTCTACAGTAACAGCAGTCTACTGTAACATCAGAGCCTTCAGTAACAGCAGATCCTACAGTAACAACAGATCCTACAGTAACAACAGATCCTACAGTAACAGCAGAGCCTACAGTAACAACAGATCCTACATTAACAGCAGATCCTACAATAACAGCGGTCTACTGTAACATCAGATTCTACAGTAACAGCAGTCTACTCTAACATCAGATCCTACAGTAACAGCAGAGTCTACTGTAACATCAGATCCTACAGTAACAGCAGATCCTTCATTAACAGCAGATCCTACAATAACAGCGGTCTACTGTAACATCAGATTCTACATTAACAGCAGATCCTACATTAACAGCAGTCTACTGTAACATCAGATCCTACAGTAACAGCAGAGTCTACTGTAACATCAGATCCTACAGTAACAGCAGATCCTACAGTAACAGCAAATCCTACAGTAACAGCAGATCCTACAGTAACATCAGATCCTACATTAACAGCAGATCCTACAGTAACAGCAGAGTCTACAGTAACAGCAGATCCTACAGTAACAGCAGTCTATTGTGAGAGCAGAGCCTACAGTAACAGAAGTCTACTGTAACATCAGATTCTACAGTAACAGCAGTCTACTGTAACATCAGAGCCTACAGTAACAGCAGATCCTACAGTAACAACAGATCCTACAGTAACAGCAGATCCTTCATTAACAGCAGATCCTACAGTAACAGCAGAGTCTACAGTAACAACATATCATACATTAACAGCAGATCCTACAGTAACAGCAGAGCCTACAGTAACAACAGATCCTACATTAACAGCAGATCCTTCATTAACAGCAGATCCTACAATAACAGCGGTCTACTGTAACATCAGATCCTACAGTAACAGCAGATCCTACAGTAACAGCAGATCCTACAGTAACAGCAAATCCTACAGTAACAGCAGATCCTACAGTAACATCAGATCCTACATTAACAGCAGATCCTACAGTAACAGCAGAACTTACAGTAACAACAGATCCTACAATAACAGCAGATCCTACAGTAACATCAGATCCTACATTAACAGCAGATCCTACAGTAACAGCAGAGCCTACAGTAACAACAGATCCTACAGTAACAACAGATCCTACATTAACAGCAGATCCTACAGTAACAACAGAGTCTACAGTAACAGCAGATCCTACAGTAACAGCAGATCCTACAGTAACATCAGATCCTTCAGTAACAGCAGATCCTACAGTAACAGCAGATCCTACAGTAACAGCAGATCCTACAGTAACAGCAGAGTCTACATTAACAGCAGATCCTACAGTAACAGCAGAGCCTACAGTAACAACAGAGCCTACAGTAACAACAGATCCTACAGTAACAACAGATCCTACAGTAACAGCAGAGCCTACAGTAACAACAGATCCTACATTAACAGCAGATCCTTCATTAACAGCAGATCCTACAGTAACAGCAGTCTACTGTAACATCAGATTCTACAATAACAGCAGATCTTACAGTGACCGATTTGAATGATATTAGTGAGACTAAAAGTACCTAACTGAAAGATATGTAGGTGTTGATTTTATGTCTGATCTCCTTCTCTGTGTCTCCCGTTAGAATGACGTTGGAGGGAAGAGGAGTCTGATTAACCGTTGGACTACCTTCCTCAAGGCCCGTTTGGTGTGTTCTGTACCAGGACCTGGGGGACTGGACACACAGTTTGATGAACTCGGTACTCGGCTTTATCTACACCGCTGAAATGTTTGGAAATGTTTTAATGAACATTTACATTTTGTATTATCATGACTTTGATAAGAGGACATTATTGATTTGTTCGTTTAGTGGTTTGGTTTTCTGGCTTGTAACTTTTTCACTTTTGTTTGTCAGTGTTTGGTGGTACACTGTACTGGTAAAATGAGTACAGGTCATTATGCTAGCATGGTAAGCTATTCGTTTTGTTAATTGTCTCTGACTGTGGTTCCCCACTGTGATTCATTTCAGAGGATATCTTCATTCTGGAGACCAAAGACTACCAGAACCCTGTCATCTATGGAGTTTTCTCAACCTCCAGGTGAGTTTGTGCTTTAAACCCTTAGGCTTCCCTGTGGCTCAGTTGGTAGAGCATGGTGTGTGCAATGCCAGGGTTGTGGGTTCAATTCCCACGGGGGGCTAGTACAACAAAACATTTGGAAATGTATGCATTCACTACTGTAAGTTGCTAAATGACTAAAATGTAAACAACAAATGTTATTGTATGATTCATTTTATGATTTAATGACTGATTTTATTTTAAAGTGGAACTGACAGTGTTTTAACTGCTTTTCAGATATGATACAAACAGACAATCATAATCTCAGTAAAAAAAATATATCCAATTCCTAGTTTAGGCTACAAAACCAACTTTATAAGAGGTTTTAAAAATAGGTTCTATTTGACTCAGAGTTCCATGACGTACACTAAGGCAGAATAGATGGATGTAGTTCAATGCATGATTTAAAAAAATAAATCATTTATTTCACCTTTATTTAACCAGGTAAACTAGTTGAGAACAAGTTTTCATTTACACCTGCGACCTGGCCAAGATAAAGCAAAGCAGATTAATATAATTCACCAATACATTTCCTGGTAGGTTGTAAATGACAGCTGTCCTGGTACATGGTTTGCTGCCTCCATTCAGGATGCGCTGTTTTACTTTCAATGGACTAATGTAAATAAGTCTGGGAATGTCAATACAATCTAACTAGCAAAGTCAATGATCACAAGTCAGTCATAATGTGGCTAACAGTCTAGCGTACATGTCAAACACAAGGCCCGCGGGCCGAATAGGACACACAAACCAGTCAACAGCTGAGTCATCTACTTTATCAAATTACAGCCTTATGTGCTCCCATCAGTGAATTCAACTTGCTTTCATTTGTCCGGTTTGCTGCGTGCAGCAGAGGGAAAGTGTACATGCCACAGTCATAGCTAGGCTACTAAAATGGTGCAGTCTGACTTCAGTTTTTAATGCTTGAAAACGAATAACCAAAAATCTAAACCTGCAACAACACACCAGGCAAATGAGAAACATGCAGGTCTATTACAGCAACGTTAGAGCAGTAGCCACGGCTGGCTACTCAACTACAAGACATTCTGACTGGACCAGTCACTCCAGTCACCCAAGTTATAGACTGTTTTCTCTGCTACCGCACGGCAAGCGGTACCGGTGCGCCAAGTCTAGGACCAAAAGCCTCCTCAATAGCTTCTACCCCCAAGCCATAAGACTGCTGAACAATTACTAAAATCGCCATCGGACAATTTACATTGACCCCCCCCCCCCTCCTTTTTTGTACACTGCTGCTACTCGCTGTTTGTTATCTATGCATAGTCACTTCACCCCTACCTACATGTACAGATTACCTCAACTAGCCTGTACCCCAGCACACTGACTCGGTACCGGTACCTCCTGTATATAGCCTCGTTATTGTTAATCTTATTGTGTTACTTTTTATTATTACTTTTTATTTTAGTCTACTTGGTAAATATTTTCTTTACTCTTCTTGAACTGCACTGTTGGTTAAGGGTTTGTATGTAAGCATTTCACTGTAAAGTCTACACTTGTTGTATTCGGTGCATTTGACAAATAAAGTTTGATTTGATTTGATACAGTGATGCTGTATTCAACCACACCAGTGATCCATACAGTGATGCTGTATTCAACCACACCAGTGATCCATACAGTGATGCTGTATTCAACCACACCAGTGATCCATACAGTGATGCTGTATTCAACCACACCAGTGATCCATACAGTGATGCTGTATTCAAATGTATTTGGCAGGCAGGCAAGTTCCTATTCAGTTATCAAAACATGGGTTGCGACAAGCATGCTTTGGCAGGCAAGCCGCAGAAGGACGAGCCGCAGAAGGACGAGCTGCAGAAGGACGAGCTGCAGAAGGACGAGCAGCAGAAGGACGAGCTGCAGAAGGACGAGCTGCAGAAGGACGAGCTGCAGAAGGACGAGCTGCAGAAGGACGAGCTGCAGAAGGACGAGCTGGCTACTATTCCCCATCGTTTATCAGTGCAATTTTGATGGCCAACTAGCTGAACAAGTTTGAGAGGATTAATCTCCTTGTTCCCTCGTTAGATTTGAGCTCATCTCGCTCTGGCTAACATTAGTTGTTGATCTTGTTGTTGTTGATGCACATAGGAAACTAAGGGAGAAAGAGCCTACCTTTTCATGGTTGTTTGATCTGTAGGACTGTAAAGTTCCCAAATGTAAGAGGACTCCTGTGGTGTTTTACATATTTTCAGAAATCCATTCAGGTGTATTTTGGTGTATTTTGGTAAATGAGTTCTAATGATCTGAAGTCGTGTTGTTGTTTACTTCCTGTAAACACACGGTCCAGTTGAAATGGAACGATGGCAGGCCCGTGTAGCATATAGGCTTACTGTAGTTCTGATTGGCTATGGCTCAACGGTCTGCATTCGACCCCGGCCCTGGACAACACAGATGTTTTTACTCAGTTTTATTTACTGTCTATTTATTGTCGTTTTCCCAATCTATGTTGCTATAGAAATGTAACAAATGCCTTTCTGTACATAATTCCCAGACATTACATTCATTTACGAAAAGACCATATCTAAGTGCTCGCTTGTCAGAAAATGTAAAAAAAGATTCTTATTCTTCCTGGGTGTGTATATGAACAGATTTAAAAAGTATTTCAGGTTAAACGCTGTCAGTTCCCCCTTTTAAGAACTAGAGCAAGTACACTTTCACTATATTACAGACCTTTCATCCGTGAACAAATAAAAATGTGTGATTCTCAGTGAGAAACTCCCTAAAAGACCACAGACCAAAAAAATGTTAAAAGGATGTTCTCTAGTTCCTTAACAAAACAACCAGCCAATCAGCCTGACACGTGCACTCTTCCATCCCCTGACACGCGTGTGCTCCCGTCCCAGCGCTGCAGTGACCCCAGGGGTTATTGAGGGGTCAGGGGTGGAGAGACCCGGCTGGACGTGTTATTGTAACCCACCCGGATACATGTTAACACTCTCTTACCCTCTCCACCTTCCTCTCCCCTCCCTCTCTTTCTTTCCTTTTCCTATCTCCCCTCCTCTCCCCCCTCTCTCTCGTTCCTATCTCCCCTCCTCTCCCCCCTCTCTCTCTCTGTCTCTTTCCTTTCCTATCTCCCCTCCTCTCCCCCCTCTCTCTCTCTGTCTCTTTCCTTTCCTTTCTCCCCTCCTCTCCCCCCTCTCTCTCGTTCCTATCTCCCCTCCTCTCCCCCCTCTCTCTCTCTGTCTCTTTCCTTTCCTTTCTCCCCTCCTCTCCCCCCTCTCTCTCGTTCCTATCTCCCCTCCTCTCCCCCCCTCTCTCTGTCTCTTTCTTACTTACTGTTTTTTTTCTTGATTTTCTCCTCTCCTCTCCTTTCCACTCCTCTCCTCTCCTCTCCTCAGCATTGTACCCCTCTCTCTCCTCTCTTCTCCTCTCCTCAGCATGGTAACCCCTCTCCTCTCTCTCTTCTCTCCCCTCCTCTCCTCTCCTCAGCATTGTAACCCCTCTCTCTCTCCTCTCCTCTCCTCTCCTCAGCATTGTAACCCCTCTCCTCTCTCTCTTTTCTTCTCTCCTCTCCTCTTCTCAGCATTGTAACCTCCCTCTCTCTCTCTCTTCTCTCCCCTAGTTCTGTCTTCAGAGGGTCAGCAGTGTGTGTCTACTCCATGGCCTCTATCAGGGCAGCCTTCAACGGTCCATTCGCCCATAAGGAAGGGCCCGACTACCGCTGGGTGGAGTACAAGGGGAGGATCCCATATCCACGACCTGGCACTGTGAGTTTCTCAGCAGGGATGGAAGTGACAGACAGACGGACAGACGGATGGACAAACAGACAGAGAGAACGATAGGGAAGCAAGCAGAAAGAGAGACAGGCAAATCATATTGACAAATCATTTAAAAAAATACATTAGCTGTGGCTTGATTGAGCTAGCCTTTTACAACGGAACCAATCGAAAAGTCCCAAAAGTGTAAACACCGCCCCCCTGGCACTCCAGGCGAGCTTAAGGAAACTCTCAAAATATTTGAAAGGTTTCAAAAAGTATTTGAATCCTGATCTGGTGGCAGACAGGCATACAAGCAGGCATACAAGCAGGCGGACAGACAGGCGGACAGACAGGCGGACAGACAGGCGGACAGACAGGCGGACAGACAGGCGTGTTGATTTAAACAAGCTGATAAAGCTGTTGGAATCTAACCACTGTCTGGTTGATTTAAACAAGCTGATAAAGCTGTTGGAATCTGACCGCTGGCTAGTTGTTTTAACACCTCGGCTATGCATTCCCCTGGGAAGTGGTAACTTGTCAGCCAGAGGCTTCAGGGGAATGTTTAATGTGTTTTAGTGCTCTGTCGGAAGTGGCTTGATCTCACTGTTATTCTAGTCCCCCTGTTAGGGAACACTACAGGCAGTGGAGCGGCTCCTTGGATGTGCTTGATTACCACACACACACACACACACACACACACACACACACACACACACATACCTATACACACACACATACCCATACACCCACACGTACGCGTACACACACCCACACACACACATACCCATACACACACACACACACACACACATACACCCATACACACACACCCACACGTACGCGTACACACACCCACACACACACAGTTCCTTGAAAGTGGTTGATTACTTGGGTCAGGGACGTCAGTGTTTTGGTTACATGATTAAAAAGTCAAGTGAAACAGCTTCACATCATCGGCCAGTGTAATTTTAACCCCTGAGTCACTGAACGGCACGCATAGAGAGAGTAATGGCAGCCACATTTCAAAGAAAATAATAGGAGTTTAAATGGGGGTCTGTTGCCAGTTTAAACACCACATACTTCAGCATGGTGCTCATGCTTGTCATATCAGTGATTTTGTTTTGCCAGGAGGAAATGACATCCACTCTGACAACTGAAGATTAAATGACCTTCTTTAGATTATATAAGTAGCTGTGCTTTGCTTCAGGGTTACAGTTTGCAGTCTCTTTTGTGATCAAAGTGCTGTCATCTAACTAGAACAACAATACAAACTATAACTCTGTGGTCTGTCAACCTTGTTTTTCACTGTGAAGTAATAATCCTTTATTTTCTTTCTTTCTTTATCTCACCTTTATTTAACCAGGTAGGCCAGTTGAGAACAAGTCCTTTATTTAACCAGGTAGGCTAGTAGAGAACAAGTCCTTTATTTAACCAGGTAGGCCAGTTGAGAACAAGTCCTTTATTTAACCAGGTAGGCTAGTAGAGAACAAGTCCTTTATTTAACCAGTAGGCCAGTTGAGAACAAGTCCTTTATTTAACCAGTAGGCCAGTTGAGAACATGTTCTCATTTACAATTGCGACCTGGCCAAGATAAAGCAAAGCAGTTCGACAAATAAAACAACACAGAGTTACACATGGAATAAACAAACATACAGTCAATAATACAGTAGGACAATCTATATACAGTGTGTGCAAATGAGGTAGGATGAGAGAGGTAAGGCAATAAAATAGGCCATAGTGGTGAGGTAATTACGATATAGCAATTAAACAATGGAGTGATATATGTGCAGAAGATGAATGTGCAAATAGAGATACAGGGGTGCAAAGGAGCAAAATAAATAAATAAATGCATTATGGGGATGAGGTAGTTGGATGGGCTATTTACAGGTGCAGTGATCTGTGAGCTTCTCTGACAGATGGTGCTTGAAGTTAGTGAGGGAGATAAGAGTCTCCAGCTTCAGCGGTTTTTGCAGTTCGTTCCAGTCATTGGCAGCAGAGAACTGGAAGGAAAGACGGCCAAACGAGGAGTTGGCTTTGGGGGTAACCAGTGAAATATACCTGCTGGAGCATGTGCTGCGGGTGGGTGCTGCTATGGTGAACAGTGAACTGAGATAAGGCGGGGCTTTACGTAGAAAAGACTTGGCAGTAGACTCTGCAGTAGATTGCCCCTTTGGCAGTTCTATCTTGTCGGAAAATGTTATAGTTAGGGATGGAAATTTCAGGATTTTTGGTGGTCTTCCTATGCCAGGATTCAGACATGGCTCGGACATCTGGGTTGGCAGAGGCAGTGAATAAAACAAACTTGGGGAGGAGGCTTCTAATGTTAACATGCATGAAACCAAGGCTTTTACGGTTATCGAAATCGACAAATGAGAGTTCCTGGGGAATGGGAGTGGAGCTAGAGGCTGGAGGGCCTGGGTTAACCTCTACATCAACAGAGGAACAGAGTAGAAGTAGGATAAGTGTACGGCTAAAGGCTATAACAACTGGTCGTCTAGTACGTTCGGAACAGAGAGTAAAAGGAGCAGGTTTCTGGGCACGGTAGAATGGATTCAAGGCATAATGTACAGACAAAGGTATGGTAGGATGTCAATACAGTGGAGGAAAACCTATGCATTGAGTGACGATGAGAGAGATATTGTTTCTATAAACATTTAAACCAGGTGATGTCACCGCATGTGTGGGAGGTGGAACTGAATGGTTAGCTAAGGCATATTGAGCAGGGCTAGAGGCTCTATAGTGAAATAAGACAATAATCACTAACCAGGACAGCAATGGATAAGGCATATTGACATTAGGGAGAGGCATGCGTAGCCGAGTGATCATAGGGGTCCAGTGAGTAGTTTAGCTGGCTGGTGACACGGAGATTCAGACGGCAGACCAGCCGTGATGGATTAGTAGGGTTCCGTGTAGTAAAGGTGCCCAGTCCAATTGGCAAAATAGGTATAGTGGCCCAAGAAATTGGCCGATGGACCTATTCAGCTAACAGTCCGATATGCTCTAGACAGCTAGCGGGCCGCAGCTAGCAGGTTAGCAGATGGGCATTCATCCTTGAATACTCCTTGAATAATCCTTGAATACTCCTTGAATAATCCTTGAATAATCCTTGAATACTCATTGAATAATCCTTGAATAATCCTTGAATACTCATTGAATAATCCTTGAATAATCCTTGAATAATCCTTGAATAAACCTTGAATAATCCTTGAATAATCCTTGAATAATCCTTGAATAAACCTTGAATAATCTTTGAATAAACCTTGAATAATCCTTGAATAATCCTTGAATAACCTTGAATAACCTTGAATAATCCTTGAATACTCATTGAATAATCCTTGAATAACCTTGAATAACCTTGAATAACCTTGAATAATCCTTGAATAGTCATTGAATAATCCTTGAATAATCTTGAATAATCCTTGAATAAACCTTGAATAATTCTTGAATAAGCCTTGAATAATCCTTGAATAATCCTTGAATAAACCTTGAATAATTATTGAATAAACCGTGAATAATCCTTGAATAATCCTTGAATAATCCTTTAATACTCATTGAATAATCCTTGAATAATCCTTGAATAATCCTTGAATAAACCTTGAATAATCTTTTAATAATCCTTGAATAATCCTTGAATAATCCTTGAATACTCATTGAATAATCCTTGAATAATCCTTGAATAATACTTGAATAAACCTTGAATAATTCTTGAATAAACCTTGAATAATACTTGAATAATCCTTGAATATACCTTGAATAATTCTTGAATAAGCCGTGAATAATCCTTGAATAATCCTTGAATAACCTTGAATAATCCTTGAATAATCCTTGAAAAATCCTTGAATACTCATTGAATAATCATTGAATACTCATTGAATAATCCTTGAATAATCCTTGAATAAACCTTGAATAATTCTTGAATAATCCTTGAATAATCCTTGAATAATCCTTGAATAAACTTTTAATGGTCATTTTCTTTCCCCAGTGTCCCAGTGAGACGTATGATCCCCTCCACAAGTCTACTCGTGACTTCCCTGATGACGTAGTGAGCTTCATGAGGGGTCACCAGCTGATGTGGGAACCCATCCTTCCCATCACCCGCCGACCCGTCTTCACCCACGTCAATGTGCCCTACACCCTACGTAGGGTGGTAGTGGATAGGGTGGATGCTGAGGATGGGCAGTATGATGTCCTACACCTGGGCACAGGTAAGAGAGTGTGTGAACGTGCTACACACTACGAAGGGTACAGGGATAAAGTGGAGCTGGGGTGTAGTGTAGCAGTGAACAGTGTTCCCTACACCCTACGAAGAGTGGTAGTGGATAGGGTGGATACTGAGGATGGACAGTATGATATAATACACCTGGGCACAGGTCAAGCAAGAGAGAGGGCTGTGATAGTGAACACGGACCAGATACCAACAGAAGGCTGTGATAGTGAACACGGACCAGATAAACACAGAAGAGAGGGGACTGATACCAACAGTAGAGAGGGGGACTGATACCAACAGTAGAGAGGGGACTGATACCAACAGTAGAGAGGGGGACTGATACCAAGAGGAGAGAGGGGACTGATACCAACAGTAGAGAGGGGACTGATACCAACAGTAGAGAGGGGACTGATACCAAGAGGAGAGAGGGGACTGATACCAACAGTAGAGAGGGGGACTGATACCAAGAGGAGAGAGGGGACTGATACCAACAGTAGAGAGGGGACTGATACCAACAGTAGAGAGGGGACTGATACCACCAGTAGAGAGGGGACTGATACCAACAGTAGAGAGGGGACTGATACCAACAGTAGAGAGGGGGACTGATACCAACAGGAGAGAGGGGACTGATACCACCAGTAGAGAGGGGACTGATACCACCAGTAGAGAGGGGGCTGATACCACCAGTAGAGAGGGGGACTGATACCAACAGTAGAGAGGGGACTGATTCCAACAGTAGAGAGGGGGCTGATACCACCAGTAGAGAGGGGGACTGATACCAACAGGAGAGAGGGGACTGATTCCAACAGTAGAGAGGGGGCTGATACCACCAGTAGAGAGGGGGACTGATACCAACAGTAGAGAGGGGACTGATACCACCAGTAGAGAGGGGACTGATTCCAACAGTAGAGAGGGGACTGATTCCAACAGTAGAGAGGGGACTGATACCACCAGTAGAGAGGGGACTGATACCAACAGTAGAGAGGGGGACTGATACCACCAGTAGAGAGGGGACTGATACCACCAGTAGAGAGGGGACTGATTCCAACAGTAGAGAGGGGACTGATTCCAACAGTAGAGAGGGGACTGATTCCAACAGTAGAGAGGGGACTGATTCCAACAGTAGAGAGGGGACTGATACCACCAGTAGAGAGGGGACTGATACCACCAGTAGAGAGGGGACTGATACCAACAGTAGAGAGGGGGACTGATACCACCAGTAGAGAGGGGACTGATACCAACAGTAGAGAGGGGACTGATACCAACAGTAGAGAGGGGGACTGATACCAACAGGAGAGAGGGGACTGATACCACCAGTAGAGAGGGGACTGATTCCAACAGTAGAGAGGGGGCTGATACCACCAGTAGAGAGGGGGACTGATACCAACAGTAGAGAGGGGACTGATACCACCAGTAGAGAGGGGACTGATTCCAACAGTAGAGAGGGGACTGATTCCAACAGTAGAGAGGGGACTGATAACACCAGTAGAGAGGGGGACTGATACCAACAGTAGAGAGGGGGACTGATACCAACAGTAGAGAGGGGACTGATACCACCAGTAGAGAGGGGACTGATTCCAACAGGAGAGAGGGGACTGATACCACCAGTAGAGAGGAGGACTGATACCAAGAGTAGAGAGGGGGAATGATACCAACAGTAGAGAGGGGACTGATACCACCAGTAGAGAGGGGACTGATACCACCAGTAGAGAGGGGACTGATACCAACAGTAGAGAGGGGGACTGATACCAACAGTAGAGAGGGGACTGATACCAACAGTAGAGAGGGGACTGATACCAACAGTAGAGAGGGGGACTGATACCAACAGTAGAGAGGGGACTGATACCACCAGTAGAGAGGGGACTGATTCCAACAGTAGAGAAGGGACTGATACCAACAGTAGAGAGGGGACTGATACCAAGAGGAGAGAGGGGACTGATACCAACAGTAGAGAGGGGATTGATACCAACAGTAGAGAGGGGGACTGATACCAACAGTAGAGAGGGGGACTGATACCAACAGTAGAGAGGGGACTGATACCACCAGTAGAGAGGGGACTGATTCCAACAGTAGAGAGGGGACTGATACCAACAGTAGAGAGGAGGACTGATACCAACAGTAGAGAGGGGGACAGATACCAACAGTAGAGAGGGGACTGATACCAACAGTAGAGAGGGGGACTGATACCAACAGTAGAGAGGGGACTGATACCAACAGTAGAGAGGGGGACTGATACCACCAGTAGAGAGGGGACTGATACCAACAGTAGAGAGGGGGACTGATACCAACAGTAGAGAGGGGGACTGATACCAACAGTAGAGAGGGGGACTGATACCAACAGTAGAGAGGGGGACTGATACCAAGAGGAGAGGGGACTGAGACGAACAGTAGAGAGGGGGACTGATACCAACAGTAGAGAGGGGACTGATACCAACAGTAGAGAGGGGGACTGATACCAACAGTAGAGAGGGGGACTGATACCAACAGTAGAGAGGGGACTGATACCAACAGTAGAGAGGGGGACTGATACCACCAGTAGAGAGGGGACTGATACCACCAGTAGAGAGGGGACTGATACCACCAGTAGAGAGGGGACTGATACCAACAGTAGAGAGGGGGACTGATACCAACATTAGAGAGGGGACTGATACCAACAGTAGAGAGGGGGACTGATACCAAGAGGAGAGGGGACTGAGACGAATCTCTCAGTCTATTTACTCTCAGTGAGATCATAATGGTTTTGGGAAGGTCTACTTTATGCTGGATGGTCACCATCGGTTACAGTTAACCAAAACGAAAGCAGAACAACACGACTTCACTACACACACAACGAGATTGTAAAGAGAGTTTGCTCAGACTGTCTAGGCGGCATGGTATAGCAGGTCCTTGGTAACCCTGTAGTACCCTGGAGAAACAGGGTAATAAACAGACCCTATGAGAGATAGAAATCTAATGAGGATTTATAGTGGCAACCTGAGTGGCACTAGCAACTGTTACACCCTGACAGTACCGGGTTCCTTCACCCAGTCCCTGTCACCTCTAGGAGCTGTTAGCTTTGTCCTCAGCACACAGAGTGGAGAGCTTTTGTGTGAAGAGCTGTGTGTGGAGTGTGTGTGTAGAGTGTGTGTGTAGAGTGTGTGAATTAATTAATTAAATGAATTAAATTGTATTTTCATGTCAAATCGTCAGATGGCAACCCATCTCCTTTTTCTTAACTCTTCTTGAACTTTCTCTTCTCTTCTTGAACTGCATTGTTGGTGAGGGGCTTGTAAGTAGGAAATTCACTTTAAGGTCTACACCTGTTGTATTTGGCACATGTGACAAATGGAATTTGATTCGATCCCTTATGGGATTAATTGATACAAAAACAAAAATTACAATGATTCGCTATGGTAATTAAATGATCATTCTTCTTCTGGTGTTCTCTGCATTGCTCATCGCTTAAAGAGGTCATCCAAACAATAATTACATCCCTAGAGCAGTAAAATAATACACAGTCAAAAGTTTTAGAACACCTACTCATTCAAGGGTTTTTCTTTGTTTTTACTATTTTCTATATTGTAGAATAACAGTGAATACATCAAAACTATGAAATGACACATATGGAATCATGTAGTAACCAAAAAAGTGTTATATATATATATTTTATATTTAAGATTATTCAAATAGCCACCCTTTGCCTTGATGACAGCTTTGCACATTCTTGGCTTTCTCTCAACCAGCTTCATGAGTTAGTCACCTGGAATGCATTTCAATTAAGAAGGTGTTCATTAGTTGAATTTCTTTCCTTCTTAATGTGTTCCAGCTAATCGTTTGTGTTGTGACAATGTAGGGGGGGGGGGGGGGTAAACAGAAGATAGTCCTACTTGGTAAAAGACCAAGTGCATATTATGGCAAGAACAGCTCAAATAAGCAAAGAGAAACGGCAGTCCATCATTACTTTAAGACATGAAGGTCAGTCAATATGGAACATTTCAAGAACTTTGAAAGTTTCTTCAAGTGCAGTCGCAAAAACCATCAAGCACTATGATGAAACTGGCTCTCATGAGGACCGCCACAGGAAAGGAAGACCCAGAATTACCTCTGCTGCAGAGGATAAGTTCATTAGAGTTACCAGCCTCCGAGATTGCTGCCGAAATAAATGCTTCACAGAGTTCAAGTAACAGACACATCTCAATATCAGCTGTTCAGAGGAGACTGCCTGAATCAGGCCTTTATGGTTGAATTACTGCAAAGAAACCACTACTAAAGGACACCAATAAGAAGAAGACACTTGCTTGGTCCAAGAAACACGAGCAATGGACATTAGACCTGTGGAAATTTGTCCTTTGGTCTGGGGTTCAAATATCAGATTTTTGGTTCCAACCGCTGTGTCTTTGCCACCGTAAAACATGGAGGAGGAGGTGTTATGGTGTGGGGGTGCTTTGCTGGTGACACTGTGATTTATTTAGAATTCAAGGCACACTTAACCAGCATGGCTACCACAGCATTCTGCAGCGATACACCATCCCATCTGGTTTGGGCTTAGTGGGACGATCATTTGTTTTTCAACAGGACAATGACCCAACACACCTCCAGGCTTTGTAAGGGCTATTATACCAAAAAGGAGAGTGATGGAGTGCTGCTTCAGATGACCTGCCTCCACAATCCCCGGACCTTAACCCAATTGAGATGGTTGGGGATGAGTCAGACCACAGAGTGAAGGAAAAGCAGGCAACAAGTGCTCAGCATATGTGGGAACTCCTTCAAGACTGTTGGAAAAGCATTCCAGCTGAAGCTGGTTGAGAGAATGCCTAGAGTGTGCAAAGCTGTCATCACGGCAAAGGGTGGCTATTGGAAGAATCTGAAATATAAAATATATTTTGATTTGTTTAACACTTTTTTGGTTACTACATGATTCCATATGTGTTATTTCATAGTTTTGATGTCTTCACTATTATTCTTCAATGTAGACAATAGTAAAAATATAGAAAAACCCTTGAATGAGTAGGTGTTCTAAAACTTTTGACCGGTACTGTACATATATACATACATAACATATACAGTTAACATGTGTGTAGAGTGTAGAGTGTGTGTAGTGTGTGTAGAGTGTGTGTGTGTAGAGTGGGTGTGTGTGTAGAGTGTGTGTGTGTGCAGAGTGTGTGTGTGTGCAGAGTGTGTGTGTGCAGTGTGTGTGTGTGTGCAGAGTGTGTGTGTAGAGTGTGTGTGTAGAGTGTGTGTGTGTGTAGAGTGTGTTTGCAGAATGTGTTTGCAGAGTGTGTGTGTAGAGTGTGTGTAGAGTGTGTTTGCAGAGGAGTGTCTGTCTTAAAATGATTCACTTAGAATAGGGTAAAGTTCAAGACACACATACACACACACACACACACACACACACACACACACACACACACACACACACACACACACACACACACACTGGACTGGCAGTGTTGGTTCTTCACGATAATGTCAGGATGGTCCCAGGGCGGGGAGTCATTATCCTGGGGAAAGGGTTACCGTGGGAACTTTCCTGTGGCTCAACAACTAATCTGAGACTGATGAACCAGGCCATGCTGGGCTCCAACGGCCCAACTCACCTTAGTGGAATCACTGTTCCATAGCCCTGCACTCTGCCATTCAAACCTCTCTGCCTGACCCCTGGTGGAACTCAGACTGAGTCAAGTCTCTACCGTAGGTAGGCATCATCAGATCAACACAACCTAGGGCTTCAGTTTGAGGATTTTCCATTGAGATTCTCATCACTTGAATTAAGACATAGTGAATCGTGTCAGTATAAAGAGTGTGACTAGTCAAGGCAAGCGAGCGAATGTCTGGTGAGATGAATGGAATCCCGTGATTTAGTAGCATTAGCAGCATTGAAACAGAGTCATTCATCAAGCTGAGGTAGATGGCTGAGCTCTCTCTGTCTGAAGACTCTCCTCTTAGCGGGAACGTTGCTATGACCTCTGATCAACCCTTGAGGTTAAATATTGTAAAGTAAAAAATCACACACCACCCTGTTATCACTGTTAATGAGTTTAGTTTGGGCCGACACACACAATTTAACTCAACAAACATGTACACACACACACTCGCACACAAACAAACATGTACACACACATACACTAGACAATGCTTCTAAGTAATGATCACACCACAGCATCAATGCATGAAGCACACAGTCAGGAGGAGTGGTTCGTCAGGCAGGGTGGTTGTTCAGGCAGGGTGGTTGTTCAGGCAGGGTGGTTGGTCAGGCAGGGTGGTTACTCAGGCAGAGTGGTTAGTCAGGCAGGGTGGTTACTCAGGCAGGTTGGTTAGTCAGGCAGGGTGGTTTGCCAGGCAGGGTGGTTAGTCAGACAGGGTGGTTGGTCAGGCAGGGTGGTTAGTCAGGCAGGGTGGTTAGTCAGGCAGGGTGGTTCGTCAGGCAGGGTGGTTCGTCAGGCAGGGTGGTTCGTCAGGCAGGGTGGTTAGTCAGGCAGGGTGGTTCGTCAGGCAGGGTGGTTTGTCAGGCAGGGTGGTTCGTCAGGCAGGCAGGGTGGTTGCTATGACATAGGGACTTTTAACCCACCGTTTGCATATGAAGATAACTTGCTGTATAAGACATCAAATGTATTTGGTTGTTGTTACCTGCGTAGGAAAATCATATACACACCTGTCGCTCAGTTACTTCCTGCTTTTCTTCCTCCTGTTCAGATGATGGCAAGGTGCTGAAAGTGGTGTCTGTCCCCAAAGACAACTGGGAGACTGAGGAGATCATTCTGGAGGAGCTGACCGTCTTTCAGGTGAGATGCCTGCTAGGGTTTGACCATTACATCTTCTCTGATTCCATTTCAATACCTCTCAATTCAGGAAGGACACTGAAATTCCAAGTCCAATCTTCTTCAATCCTTTTCAATAAAGAAAATGTAGATTTTGAATTTGGTTTATTTTCTGAATTGACTTGAATTGAAATGGAATTGACCCCAACCCTTTTACCAACTCAGACGATTAAACTGCTAAAGTTTCAACTTCAGGAGGAATAGGAAGTACATCTGAAATAGGCCCAGTCCAGAAACATTACTGTACATCACAGGAAGTACATCTGAATCATGCCCAGTCCAGAAACATGTACTGTACCTCACAGGAAGTACATCTGAATTAGGCCCAGTCCAGAAACATGTACTGTACCTCATAAGAAGTACATCTGAATTGGGCCCAGTCCAGAAACATGTACTGTACCTCACAGGAAGTACATCTGAATTGGGCCCAGTCCAGAAACATTACTGTACCTCACAGGAAGTACATCTGAAATAGGCCCAGTCCAGAAGCATTTACTGTACCTCACAGGAAGTACATCTGAATTGGGCCCAGTCCAGAAACATTACTGTACCTCACAGGAAGTACATCTGAATTGGGCCCAGTCCAGAAACATTACTGTACCTCACAGGAAGTACATGTAGATCTGACAGAAATGGATAGGTAATAGTAGCTCCACCTTGTCCTCTGATAGACTATGTTGGAATTATAGACTACTAGCAATTTGATAGACTAATAGGAAATTCCACCATAGTATGCCAATCAAATTCTCTCAGATCTACAGGAGTGCCTAGGGGTAGGGACTAGGAGATAAGGCCTAGGGGCTAGGAGATAAGGAATAGAGGATAAGGCCTAGGGGCTGGGAGATAATGCCTAAGGGCTAGGAGATAATGCCTAGGGGCTAGGAGATAAAGCCTAGGAGATAGGAGATAAGGAATAGAGGATAAGGCCTAGGGGCTGGGAGATAATGCCTAAGGGCTAGGAGATAATGCCTAGGGGCTAGGAGATAAAGCCTAGGAGATAGGAGATAAGGCCTGGGGGCATGGAGATAAGGCCTAGGTGCTAGGAGATAAGGGTTAGGGAATAGGACCTAGGGGCTAGGAGATAAGGCCTAGGGGCTAGGAGATAAGGGCTAGGGGAGAGGAGATAAGGGCTAGGGGATAAGGCCTAGGGGCTAGGAGATAAGGCCTTGTGGCTAGGAGATAAGGGCTAGGAGATAAGGCCTTGTGGCTAGGAGATAAGGGCTAGGAGATAAGGCCTTGTGGCTAGGGGTTGGTTCTGGACCATCCCATAGATTTGTTTTCTCAAGTTTCCCAGTACCATGCCATCTTTTGACCTGTCTGCCATGTCATCTGTTCTGAGATCAGCACTGGCTGTTGTTTCCATTGGGGCAATCAAATACTTGACCAAAATAACTAACGAACCCCCTAAGAGGAAAAACAGATACAGAACCATTTTTCCCAGGGTTTCCCAAATAAATAGACAGACTATCTCCTATTAGGGAAGAAGAGAACAGGGAGCGAAGTGTGGAACAACAACGACATAGGACAAGATGGCCGTGTGTATTTATTGGAGTTAAGCTGTTTAATCCTCTCTTAACAAACAAGAAGATGAATGTCAGGGCCAGTATTCACAGTCAGAGTCTCAGAGTAGGAGACTTTGATCTAGGAATCAGTTTTTGCCTTTCATAATGAATAAGATCCTATGGACACGGGGACCTGATCTTTGTGAATACGGGCTCCGACTAAGAAAAAAAACCTGACAGTATGCTCTTGGATAGGGTTGAACCACAAACATACTTATACATGACATCATTGGGTTTAACATGGGAGGTTTTAGGGGGTTGACTTCAATATGACCTGGCAGTGTCAGGCCCTGGGTAGGATGTTAACCACATAGCTCATTAGACTGGGTTGGGGTTAATACACAGAGTTTGAGAGCAATGAGTCTTCCTGAGGGAAGAACAGAGGTCCGTGTGTGATTCTGTGTGTGTGTGTGTGTGTGTGTGTGTGTGTGTGTGTGTGTGTGTGTGTGTGTGTGTGTGTGTGATTCTGTGTGTGTGTGTGTGTGTGATTCTGTGTGTGTGATTCTGTGTGTGTGATTCTGTGTGTGTGTGTGATTCTGTGTGTGTCTGTGTGTGTGATTCTGTGTGTGTGTGTGATTCTGTGTGTGTGTGTGTGTGTGCGTGTGATTCTGTGTGTGTGTGTGTGTGTGTGTGTGTGTGTGATTCTGTGTGTGTGTGTGTGTGCGTGTGATTCTGTGTGTGTGATTCTGTGTGTGTGATTCTGTGTGTGTGTGTGTGATTCTGTGTGTGTGTGTGTGTGTGATTCTGTGTGTGTGTGTGTGTGTGCGTGTGATTCTGTGTGTGTGTGTGTGTGTGTGTGTGTGTGTGATTCTGTGTGTGTGTGTGTGTGTGTGTGTGTGTGTGTGATTCTGTGTGTGTGTGTGTGCGTGTGTGTCATTGTGTGTGTGTGTGTGCGTGATTCTGTGTGTGTGTGTGTGTGTGTGATTCTGTGTGTGTGTGTGTGTGATTCTGTGTGTGTGTGTGTGTGTGTGTGTGTGTGCGTGTGATTCTGTGTGTGTGTGTGTGTGTGATTCTGTGTGTGTGTGTGTGTGTGTGATTCTGTGTGTGTGTGTGTGTGTGTGCGTGTGATTGTGTGTGTGTGTGTGTGTGTGTGATTCTGTGTGTGTGTGTGTGTGTGTGCGTGTGATTCTGTGTGTGTGTGTGTGTGTGATTCTGTGTGTGTGTGTGTGTGTGTGATTCTGTGTGTGTGTGTGTGTGTGCGTGTGTGTCATTGTGTGTGTGTGTGCGTGATTCTGTGTGTGTGTGTGTGATTCTGTGTGTGTGTGTGTGTGTGTGTGTGATTCTGTGTGTGTGTGTGTGATTCTGTGTGTGTGTGTGCGTGTGTGTCATTGTGTGTGTGTGTGCGTGTGTGTGTGATTCTGTGTGTGTGTGTGTGTGTGTGTGTGTGCGTGTGTGTGTGAGTGTGTGTGTGATTCTGTGTGTGTGTGTGCGTGTGTGTGTGTGTGTGTGTGTGCGTGTGTGTGTGTGATTGTGTGTGTGTGATTTGCGTGTGTGTGAGTGTCAGCGTGTGTGTATGTGTGTGTGCACGTGTGTGTGTGTGTGTGTGTGTGTGTGTGTGTGTGTGTGTGTGTGTGTGTGTGTGTGTGTGTGTGTGTGTGCGTGTGGCCTGCGCCTGGTAGAGAGTTAGCTAGCTAGCTAAGAGAATGTGTGTGTATGTATGTCCTCATCCCTCTAAAGGCTATCTGAATAGGATGCAGCTCACTTGGACTGCCAGGGGACACTGACTCACAATGACACCATGTTGAAATGAACCACTCAGTCAGATTATGTTGGTAATAGTGTGCCTTGGTATGTGGGTTCTCTGGAGCAGCCTTTTAATTCATTATTTCACACACACACACACACACACACACACACACACACACACACACACACACACACACACACACACACACACACACACACACACACACACACACACACACACACTAAATATTGTCTTGTGTGATGTCGACCTGTGTGTTAACCCATTGTGTTCTGATCCTGCAGACTCAGGCCCCCATCCTTAACATGGAGCTGTCTACCAAACGAGTAAGTCTGCTGTGTGCGAGTGTGTGTGTGTGTGTGCACGTGCGTTTGTGTCCGCGTGTGCGTGTATGTGTACGCGTGTGTCCGCGTGTGCGTGCGTGCGTATGTGTGTGTATGCGTGTGTCCCTGTGTGCGTACGTGTGTGTATGTGTGTGTACGTGTGTGTACGTGTGTGTACCTGTGTGTGTGTGAGTGTGTGTGTGTACGTGTGTGTGTGTGAGTGTGTGTGTGTACGTGTGGGTACGTGTGTGTGTGTAAGTGTGTGTGTGTACGTGTGTGTGTGTGAGTGTGTGTGTATACGTGTGGGTACGTGTGTGTGTGTGAGTGTGTGTGTGTACGTGTGTGTACGTGTGTGTGTGTGTGTACGTGTGTGTGTGTGAGTGTGTGTGTGTACGTGTGGGTACGTGTGTGTGTGGGAGTGTGTGTGTACGTGTGTGTGTGTGAGTGTGTGTGTGTACGTGTGGGTACGTGTGTGTGTACGTGTGTGTGTGTGAGTGTGTGTGTGTACGTGTGGGTACGTGTGTGTGTGTGTGTACGTGTGTGTGTGAGTGTGTGTGTGTACGTGTGGGTACGTGTGTGTTTGTGTGGGTGGGTGGTCATCCTCAGTTAATAGTAAATGTAACAGTAACATACCATTCCAGTAATGATTACAAACAAATAGATGATTGATTTCAGTATAGGAGCTTCAGCACTGTTTACACATAGTTTGTCCAGCAGTAGACTCCTCTCAGAGTACGTTGGGAAGAGACTTGAAAAATCCCACAAAATCCAGATTCTACGTGTAAATGTTTTAAATACATCAAATCACATTTCATTTTTTTGTCACATGCGCCGAGAAATGCTTACTTACAAACCCTTAACCAACAACGCAGTCCAAGAAATAGGGTGAGAATATATTTACTAAATAAACTAAAGTAAAAAATATACTAATAAAAAGTAACACAATAAAATAACAATAATGAGACTATATACAGGGGGTACCGGTACCGATGTAGGGGTACTGGTTAGTCAAGGTAATTTGTACATGTAGGTCGGGGTAAAGTGACTATTCATAGGTAATAACAACAGAGAAGCAGCATTGTAAAACAAAGGGGTGGGGTGTCAATGTAAACAGTCTGGGTAGTCATGTGATTAATTACTCAGCAGTCTAATGGCTTGGGGGTAGATACTCTTTGAAGAGGTAGGGTTTCAGATGTTTTCGGAAGACGGACAGGGACTCTGCTGTCCTAGCTGGTTCCACCATTGAGGCTGCCAGGACAGAGAAGAGCTTTGACTGGGCTGAGTGGGAGCTGCCCTCCCGTAGGTGTGGGAGGGTCAAGAGACCAGAGGTGGCGGAACGGAGTGCTCAGGTTGGGGTGTAGGGTTTGAGCATAGCCTAAAGGTAGGGAGGGGCAGTTCCTCTTGCTGTTCCGTAGGTAAGCACCATAGTCTTTTAGTAGATGTGAGCTTCGACTGGAAGTCAGTGGAGTGTACGGAGGAGCGGAGTGGGAGAACTTGGGAAGGTTGAACACCAAGTCAGCGTTCTGGATAAATTGCAGGGGTTTGATGACACAAGCAGGGAGCCCAGCCAACAGCGAGTTGAAGTAGTCCAGACGGGAGATGACAAGTGCCTGGATTAGGACCTGTGTCTCTTCCTGTGTGAGGTAGGGTCGCACTCTCTGGATGTTGTAGAGCATGAACCTGCAGGAGCGAGTCACTGCTTTGATGTTTGCAGAGAACGACAGGGTGTTGTCCAGGGTCACTCCAAGTTTCTTAGCACTCTGGGAGGGGGACACCATGGAGTTGTCAACCATGATGGAGAGGTCTTTGAGCAGACAGGTCTTCCCCGGGAGGAAGAGCAGCTCTGTCTTGTCGAGGTTGAGCTTGAGGTGGTGGGCCAACATCTGAGCTGAGATATTTGCCAGGAACGCAGAGATGCGTGCCGCAACCTAGGTGTTAGAAGGGAGAGAGGAGAAAGGTAGTGGAGTGTCATCCACATAGCAATGATAGGAGAGACCATGTGAGGATATGACAGAGCCGAGTGACTTGGTGTATAGAGACAAGAGGAGAGAGCATAGAACCGAGCCCTGGGGGACACCAGTAGTGAGAATACGTGGTGCAGACACAGATCCTCTCCACTCCACCTGGTAGGAGCGACCTGCCAGGGAGGATGCAATCCAAGAGTGTGCAGAGCCTGAGACGCCCCACCCTGAGAGGGTGGAGAGGAGGCAGAGCCTGAGACGCCCCGCCCTGAGAGGGTGGAGAGGAGGCAGAGCCTGAGACGCCCCGCCCTGAGAGGGTGGAGAGGAGGATCTTTACAGTAACACTTTTAGCAGCACTATGACAATTCAATATAATTCAATAGGAATCAATTACATTAATTAAAAGTACATTACATTTAGTTAAATCCTCTCCCCTGTTTGTGTGTCTACAGCAACAGGTGTACGTGAGCAGTGACGAGGGAGTGGTCCAGTTACCACTGCAGCGGTGTGAGCTGTATGGTAGAGACTGTGCTGACTGCTGTCTGGCCAGAGACCCTTACTGTGCCTGGGATGGGAACACATGCAACCGATACTTCCCCAGCAACAAGAGGTAACTACTCTACTTAGATTAAAAGACCAAAACAGCAATATTGATCTCCACATCAAATCTTTTTACTATTATAGTAGAAAACCAATAACATCAAACATATAATTAACATAACAATAACATCTAACATTTAAGAGTCTTCCAATTATCTTATTACTGTTTTTGACACTTGTATCATGTTGTATTGTATTGTATTGTATCATGTTGTTTTGTGTTGTTTCATGTTGTATCATGTTGTATTGTATCATGTTGTATCATGTTGTATTGTTTCATGTTGTATCATGTTGTATTGCATTGTATCATGTTGTATTGTGTTGTATTGTATCATGTTGTATCATGTTGTATTGCATTGTATCATGTTGTATTGTATCATGTTGTATCATGTTGTATTGAATTGTATCATGTTGTATTGCATTGTATAATTTTGTATTGTATCATGTTGTATCATGTTGTATTGAATTGTATCATGTTGTATTGCATTGTATCATGTTGTATTGCATTGTATCATGTTGTATTGTGTTGTATTGTATCATGTTGTATCATGTTGTATTGTATCATGTTGTATCATGTTGTTTTTTGTTGTTTCATGTTGTATCATGTTGTATTGTATCATGTTGTATCATGGTGTATTGTGTTGTATTGTATCATGTTGTATTGTGTCATGTTGTATCATGGTGTATTGTGTTGTATTGTATCATGTTGTATTGTGTCATGTTGTATTGCATTGTATAATGTTGTGTTGTATTGTATCATATTGTATTGTATCATGTTGTATCATGTTGTATCATGTTGTATCATGTTGTATTGTGTTGTATTGTATCATGTTGTATTGCATTGTATAATGTTGTGTTGTATTGTATCATATTGTATTGTATCATGTTGTATCATGTTGTATCATGTTGTATCATGTTGTATTGTGTTGTATTGTATCATGTTGTATTGCATTGTATAATGTTGTGTTGTATTGTATCATATTGTATCATGTTGTATCATGTTGCATTGCATTGTATAATGTTGTGTTGTATTGTATCATGTTGTATCATGTTGTATCGTGTTGTATCATATTGTATTGTATCATGTTGTATTGTATTGTATCATGTTGTATTGTATCATGTTGTATTGTATTGTATCATGTTGTATTGTATTGTATCATGTTTTATTGTATTGTATCATGTTGTATCATGTTGTATTGTATTGTATCATGTTTTATTGTATTGTATCATGTTGTATCATGTTGTATTGTATTGTATCATGTTGTATTATGTTTTATTGTATCGTGTTGTATTGTATCATGTTGTATTGTATTGTATCATGTTGTATTGTATTGTATCATGTTGTATCATGTTGTATTGTATTGTATCATGTTTTATTGTGTTGTATCATGTTGTATCATGTTTTATTGTATTGTTGTCACAAGCGTCGATGAAAGGGGACCAAAGCGCAGCGTGTTGAGTGCTCATCTTCTTTTATTTACGTAATAAAGTGAACACTTAAACAAAAATAACAAACTACAATCAACAGTTCCGTAAGGTTCACAGACTATACAGAAAACAACAACCCACAGGAAAAAACAGGCTACCTAAGTATGGTTTCCAATCAGAGACAACTGACGACACCTGCCTCTGATTGGAAACCATACTCGGCCACACAAAGAAAAACTAACATTGAAAATGAAAACTAGAACATATCCCCTGGAAACAAACAAACCCCAAAACACACAAAAACAACACCCCCTGCCACGCCCTGACCATACTACAATGACAAATGACCCTTTTTACTGGTCAGGACGTGACAATTGTATCATGTTGTATCATGTTGTATTGTATCATGTTGTATTGTATCATGTTGTATCATGTTGTATCATGTTGTATCATGTTGTATTGTATCATGTTGTATTGTATCATGTTGTATCATGTTGTATTGTATCATGTTGTATCATGTTGTGTTGTATCATGTTGTATTGTATCATGTTGTATCATTTTGTATTGTATTATGTTGTATCATGTTGTATCATTTTGTATTGTATCATGTTGTATCATTTTGTATTGTATCATGTTGTATCATGTTTTGTTGTATCATGTTGTATTGAATCATGTTGTATCATGTAGTGTTGTATCATGTTGTATTGAATCATGTTGTATCATGTAGTGTTGTATCATGTTGTATTTTATCATGTTGTGTCTGGGGCAGCAGGGAATCCTAGTGGTTAGAGCGTTGGATTAGTAACCGCAAGGTTGCAAGTTCAAATCCCCGAGCTGACAAAGCAGTTAACCCACTGTTCCTAGGCTGTCATTGAAAATAAGAATTTGTTCTTAACTGACTTGCCTCGTTAAATAAAGGTACAAATATTCTGTTGTGTTTTTTTGTTTGTGAACCCCGGGAAGAGTTGCTGTTGCTAAATCAACAGCTAAGGGGGTTCCTAACAAATGAACAAACAAACTTACTGCTACAGTCTAAAGCTGTCAGAGTTATGACATGGTTATGACACCCAGGCTGTCTGCTATTTTATCTCCTCAGGCGAGCTCGGCGCCAGGACGTGAAACATGGGGATCCGATGAGCCAATGTTACGACGCAGAAGACGGTAATGTGTGTGTGTGTGTGTGTGTGTGTGTGTGTGTGTGTGTGTGTGTGTGTGTGTGTGTGTGTGTGTGTGTGTGTGTGCGCGTGTGCGTGTACGGGGCTACAATGAGCCAGTGTTGCGATATAGGACAAGTTACAGAAATGAACACTAAATGTTTCTATGTCTGTCTATGATATGTACTGTGTGTCTTTGGCTGCAGCTGGCGCCTGCCTGGCAGCCAGCCTCAGTTCACTAGGTAACTTAGCTAATATTAACTTAGCTCATAATACAGCATATTGGTTTGCACTAAGTGGCAGCGCCAGTCAACCTCAGTTCACTAGGCTCCTATGACCATGTCTGATGTAACCCGTCTCAGTTCACTAGACTCCTATGACCATGTCTGATGTAACCCGTCTCAGTTCACTAGACTCCTATGACCATGTCTGATGTAACCCGTCTCAGTTCACTAGGCTCCTATGACCATGTCTGATGTAACCCGTCTCAGTTCACTAGACTCCTATGACCATGTCTGATGTAACCCGTCTCAGTTCACTAGACTCCTATGACCATGTCTGATGTAACCCGTCTCAGTTCACTAGACACCTATGACCATGTCTGATGTAACCCGTCTCAGTTCACTAGACTCCTATGACCATGTCTGATGTAACCCGTCTCAGTTCACTAGACTCCTATGACCATGTCTGATGTAACCCGTCTCAGTTCACTAGACTCCTATGACCATGTCTGATGTAACCCGTCTCAGTTCACTAGACTCCTATGACCATGTCTGATGTAACCCGTCTCAGTTCACTAGGCTCCTATGACCATGTCTAATGTAACTAGGGCTGGAAGGTAGCCTAGTGGTTAGAGTATTGGGCCTGTAACCGAAAGGTTGCTGGATGGAATCCCAGAGCTGACAAGGTAGAAATCTGTTGTTCTGCCCCCTGAACAAGGCAAGTTAACTCACAGGCTGTCATTGTAAAATAAGATCTTGTTTTTAACTGACTTGCATAGTTGAATCTTAATTCACGTAGCTCTTCATCTTAGCTCATGATACTGTATATTAGTTCAGTCAGTTGCAGTTTCCCCCTCTCCTTCCTGAAATTCAAAATGATTTGATAGTGTCTTACGCATCCCGTTGTATCAAGATGTAACCTATGTGAAATGGCTAGTTAGTTAGCGGTGGTGCGCGCTAATAGTGTTTCAGTCGGTGACGTCACTCGCTCTGAGACTTGAAGTAGGGTTTCCCCTTGCGTCGCAAAGGGCCGTGGCTTTTGTGGCGCGATGGGTAACGATGCTTCAGTGGGTGTCAGTTGTTGATGTGTGCAGAAGGTCCCTGGTTCGAGCCCGGGTTGGGGCGAAGAGAGGGACGGAACCTACACTGTTACAAAGACAAATCTACACATCCTGCTCTTTAGCATTTTACATTTCAGTCATTTAGCAGACACTCTTATCCAGAGCCACTTTACAATGTCATCTTGGAACCCAAATCTTGTACAGAGACTATTATGAATGTGACTACAGCTAGAGGATCTTCATTTGATCACCCTCTGGCAGGAGAACTAAATATTGTAGTGTATTTGAGGTTTAAAAAGCCTTTTGAAGTTTGTCATTTCTACTTTGAAATGTCAAGCTTGATTTTCCCTTACAATTTTTTTTTTATCAACCCCTACATAAATATCAATTTATTATAATGCACATAATAATTCACATTTCCTGTTGCTGCAAGATTATTTTTCCTTCTGTAGCAAGCTGGCTCAAGTTAAGATCCTACATCTGTACTACAAAACTCTCATCATCCTGTTCTTTGCAGGTTCTGAGTCGGTGGAAGTGAAGATGGTATACGGAGTGGAGAGTAACTCAACCTTCCTAGAGTGTACACCCAGGTCCCAGCTAGCTACAGTCAAGTGGACAGTACAGCCACCACAGGCTCACGTCAGCAGAGAGGTGAGAGACGGACATCTCTCCATGTTAGCTTTATGCTAACTAAGGCCTGGGACCTAACGCACAAACTGACATCTTTATCAACTCATCATCTGTACCATACATTAGAACAATACGTGATGTGATGTCCTTTATGTCGTAAACGCACTGACTTTTATCTGCAAGAACTCTGTTTGGTGGAAACATACCACTGGTGGGAAAATTGAGATGTTTTCTTTCTGCAGATTTTAGAATGTCCGCATGAAAATCTGTTGCCAATTGGCTGGAAGCTAATATTGACTAATATTCATCTAATAATGAACCTTTTCTTGTCTTGCCCTGCTGTCCTTGTCCAGCTGCTCCAGAGTGAGGATCGTATGGTCCACATGAAGCGTGGTCTCCTGGTGCAGCGACTGGAACCAGGGGACGCTGGCCTCTACAGCTGTACCACCCTGGAGCACTCCTTCTCCCAGGTCCTGGCCCGCTATAACCTCCAGGTCATACCCCAACAGAGCATGACAGCATCCCAGGCCAAGGAAGCTGATCCTGGGGCTGGGGGAGCAGGACTGAGGTGGGGCCCTGGAGGTCCTGGGAGCCACACCCAGAGCCACGCCCAGCTCTTCAAGAATTATAAGGACCTGCACATGATGGGCGCGGCTAGGATGAGCGTGGACGAGTACTGTGAGCAGATGTGGCACCGGGAAAAGAAGAGGCAGCAGAAGCTGCGTCAGCTCAAGTGGAAACAGACCCAGGTGGACAACCGCAAGGCCAGGGTGAGACGGCACCACTCCACTGAGAACATCACAATACAATGACCTACGGACGGGGATGGACAGAGACTTTTGGTTTACGTCTGAAATGTCACCCTAATTCCTATAGAGTGCACTGCTTTGGACCAGGGTTCTTAGGCCTAAGGTAGTGCCCTTTAAAGGAGATAGAGAGTTATTGTAGATGTAACTCTGGAGATGAAGGGAATGTGTACAGCAAGACCTCAGTGGTAGTGCTGCACATGAGCAGACCCTTTGCTTTGCTTTGAACAGATATGTACGCTTAATATTATTATCAGTCTGTTAACCTTTTTGTCCATAGAAGTATAATTTTGATATAGATGTTCTGGATGTATATTCCTCCTCAATCCTGATCCCCTGTGTTCTGTGTGTTCTGTGTATTCTGTGTAGACAGGATCGTTCTTTTTGTACCCGGACCGACCCGTTAAAGTCTATTATTGCTCTCTGGACTGGTAGGTTTGTTTACTGAATAAAAGCAGGCTGGACTGTTCTCCGTCACGCATGTTGAGGGCAAATACACTGTCCCAGAACTACAACCACAGGTCTCCAAGAACTACAACCACAGGTCTCCAAGAACTACAACCACAGGTCTCCAAGAACTACAACCACAGTTGTCCCAGAACTACAACCACAGGTCTCTAAGAACTACAACCACAGTTGTCCCAGAACCACAACCACAGGTCTCCAAGAACTACAACCACAGTTGTCCCAGAACTACAACCACAGGTCTCCAAGAACTACAACCACAGGTCTCCAAGAACTACAACCACAGTTGTCCCAGAACTACAACCACAGGTCTCCAAGAACTACAACCACAGTTGTCCCAGAACTACAACCACAGTGGTGGTTGTACAGTCAGTGTGTTAGACAGAGCTGTGGACAGTGTGATGTGGTTGGTCCCTTCCATCTTTCTCAGTGTCCCATTCTGTCTTCAGACACCCTCAGCAATACCGGTTAACATGTTTGCACTTACCATATCATCATGACAGCATTGAAATATGCTGTATGTAGAGAATGTAATGCAATGTACAGCATATACATTGAAAATGTATATTGGTAGGGTCACTCGCCTGCGTTATGGACTGTATCTACCTTGACTTAGTTTTTTCAAACACAAAACTATTATTTTTATTAAGAAAAATCTTTCAATGTAAAGCATTTGGTAGATACTTTTTTGTGTGTGTTTGGTTTTCACTTGTTAATCAAAACTCAGAAATAGAACCGTACAGGTAATACATTCATACTGTACACTCTTATCTAGAACCTAAAATGGTTATTTGGCTATCCCCATAGGAGAACCCTTTGTAGAACATGGAACCATGGAACCCAAAAGGGTTCTACCTGGAACCCAAAAGGGTTCAACCTAGTACCAATAAAGGGTTCTACAAAGGGTTTTCCTATATGGATAGCCGAAGAACCATTTTACTTTCTGTATAGCACCTTTTTTTTTCGAAGATTGTACTCCAATACACTTTTGACATGAAATCTGTGGAATAACTCACATGCTATTCTATGGTTTTAGATGAAGTGAAGATACCTGCTTTTCATATCTTAGAGGAATGAGAAAAACAGCTTTATGAGCAAAAAATGATATACGCATTTGTGGTTGAAAATCATGATGAATAAGTAGAGAGGAACCTGAAAAACACAAAGGAAGTCCGGCTCACACTAGACTTCACTTCTGGTAATCATCACTGATCACATCATTTAACAGTAGTGGGACCAACTGGGTAACAAACCCTAGTGCAGTAGATTCACTAAACATACAAACAATATGTATTTTCAACATCTTGTGCTCACTGTGAATGGACATGTTCAACTTTGTATGGACTGTGTCACTTGTTGTTTATCATACAGTTACCACCATCTAGTGTTGGTTGTTGTACACTGCACAAGAAAGTTACGGTAGACCACACGTTTTATTATACAGTGCTGTCATTATTTAAGCAAGAATGCAATCTATTTATTCTATGTATGTGTACTGTACACAGACTTACTATAAGAGTCAAAGCAGTATATATTATAAATCCATACTGGGAACTATTTTCAGTGAAGCACACTTTTTAATATTCCTTATTTACACATCATGGTAGATAATGGTTTGGTGATGCATTAGAATAGAATGCATCGTAATTTCATGTGTCATAATGCTTTGCTTTATGAGGTAAATCTGATATCTTTATAAGGAAAGATTGGTTCCTGAATTTGGACACATGACTATAACGTATAAAAGCCACCCATTCACAGAGAACCAACTGATTAGGGGAACATGAATATGTGCTGCATTATTCTGAAGAAATATCTGAATGTAACCAATGATGTGTCTAAACCCTGGATGGCTAGTAGCCACAGGGGGCTCTGTAATGAAGCCAATGAGCAGCCATCTTGGTACTCCTCTTCCATTGTAATGAAGCCAATGAGCAGCCATCTTGGTACTCCTCCTCCATTGTAATGAAGCCAATGAGCAGCCATCTTGGTACTCCTCCTCCATTGTAATGAAGCCAATGAGCAGCCATCTTGGTACTCCTCTTCCATTGTAATGAAGCCAATGAGCAGCCATCTTGGTACTCCTCTTCCATTGTAATGAAGCCAATGAGCAGCCATCTTGGTACTCCTCCTCCATTGTAATGAAGCCAATGAGCAGCCATCTTGGTACTCCTCCTCCATTGTAATGAAGCCAATGAGCAGCCATCTTGGTACTCCTCCTCCATTGTAATGAAGCCAATGAGCAGCCATCTTGGTACTCCTCCTCCATTGTAATGAAGCCAATGAGCAGCCATCTTGGTACTCCTCCTCCATTGTAATGAAGCCAATGAGCAGCCATCTTGGTACTCCTCTTCCATTGTAATGAAGCCAATGCACAGCCATCTTGGTACTCCTCCTCCATTGTAAAAAAGATTTTGGAAGCTATAAAAATGCATTTACTAATGTCTACATTAATTTTTGACATCTTTATTCTATTGCAGACACCTTAATGCATACTTTTAAATTATATTATGTGAGCTAAACTTAAAATGAAAAAATATGTCCTTATCCTTGAAACATTAAATTGAAATGCTGTAGAGTTCCACTCATTTGGGCTCCCGAGTGGTGCAACAGTCTAAGGCACTGTATCTCAGTGCTAGAGGTGTCACTACAGACCCTGGTTCGATTCCAAGCTGCATCACAACTGACTGTGATTGGGAGTCCCATAGGGCGGCTCACAATTGGCCCAGCGTCGTCCGGATTTGGCCGGCGTAGGCGGTCATTGTAAATAAGAATTTGTTCTTAACTGACTTGTCTAGTTCAATAAAAAATTCAATTCAAAACATAAAAAATCCTATGCAGGACTGCTCCTACTGGGGAATGACAATATGGCTTCCCGAAGGCTTCAAAGCCTCTCAATGACCAATGCATAGCATCAGCAATCCAGCGTTTATATACATCATTGAATGTAACCTACACTATCCCTCTAACTGACCTTGTGCATATTGTGATGACTAACAATTTATACAATTAATTAAAACAAGTTTTACACTAATGTAATTATATTTTTTTTGATTTTGTAATTTTTTTTTATCTATCATTTTCTTGCAACAGCTCTGGTGGACATTCCAGTAGTTAGCGTGCCAATTGCAAGCTCCCTCAAAACTTGATACATCAGTAGCATTGTGTTGTGTGACAAAACTCCACATTTCCGAGTGGCCTTTTATTGTCCCAAGCACAAGGTGCACCTATGTAATGATCAGGCTGTTTAGTCAGCTTCTTGATATGCTACAACTGTCATGTTGATGGATTATCTTGGCAAAGGAGAAATGCTCAATAACAGGGATGTAAACAAATCTGAGAGAAATGTTTTTTTTTTGTGAATATGGAACATTTCTGGAATCTTTTATTTCAGCTCATTAAACATGGGACCAACACTTTACATGTTGTGTTTATATTTTTGTTCAGTATATATTACAGAGGGTAAAGAGTATCACTACAGGATTATATCTACAGTTCCTTCGGACAGTATTCACAGCCTTCAGCCCATTACTTTTTCCACATTTTAGCGTGTTACAGCCTGAATGTAAAATTTGATTGAATTGAGATTTTTTGGGTTGTCATTGGCCTACACACAATACCCCATATTGTCAAAGTGGAATCATGTTTTTCAAAATTGTTACAAATTAATAAAACATAAAAAGCTGAAATGTCTTGAGTCAATAAGTAGTCAACCCTTTTGTTATGGCAAGCTAAATTAAGTTCAAGAGTAAAAATATGCTTTAACAAGTCACATAATAAGTTACATGGACTCAACGTGTGCAATAATACTGTTTACCAATATTGTTAAATGACTAAACGACTATCTCCGTATCCCACACAGGTCGCTAAGTCGATCAGTGAATTTCAAGCACAGATTCAACCACAAAGACCAGGTAAGCTTTCCTAAGGTTCACAAAAAAGGGCACCTATTGGTAGAACATTGAATTGAAACATTGAATATCCTTTTGAGATTGGTGCATTTGTAATGTTACACTACAAAGATACAAGTGCCCTTCCTTAATCAGTTGCCGGAGAGGAAGGAAACCGTTCAGGGATTTCACCATGAGGCCAGTGGTGAATGGATGTGATATAACTGATGTATTAACAGCATTGTATTTAATCCACAATACTAACCTAAATGACAGAGTGAAATGAAGGAAGCCTGTATAGAATAAATAATATTCCTGTTTGCAATAAGGCACTGATGTTATACTGCAACAAATGTGGCAAAGTAATGACATTTTTGTCCTGAATACAAAGCGTTATGTTTGGGTCAAATCCAATACAACACATCACTGAGTATCACTCTTCATATTTTCAAGCATGGTGGTGACTGCATCATGTTATGGGTATGCTGTGCTCCTATGCTGTGTTCACTCTTGTACCCTTTACACACCACTGAGCCCAGCTGTACTGGGCTGGCCCGGTTACACATCCACCGTAGTATAACAGAGCCCAGCTGTACTGGGCTGGCCCGGTTACACATCCACCGTAGTATAACAGAGCCCAGCTGTACTGGGCTGGCCCGGTTACACATCCACCGTAGTATAACAGAGCCCAGCTGTACTGGGCTGGCCCGGTTACACATCCACCGTAGTATAACAGAGCCCAGCTGTACTGGGCTGGCCCGGTTACACATCCACCGTAGTATAACAGAGCCCAGCTGTACGGGGCTGGCCCGGTTACACATCCACCGTAGTATAACAGAGCCCAGCTGTACTGGGCTGGCCCGGTTACACATCCACCGTAGTATAACAGAGCCCAGCTGTACTGGGCTGGCCCGGTTACACATCCACCGTAGTATAACAGAGCCCAGCTGTACTGGCCTGGCCCGGTTACACATCCACCGTAGTATAACAGAGCCCAGCTGTACTGGGCTGGCCCGGTTACACATCCACCGTAGTATAACAGAGCCCAGCTGTACTGGGCTGGCCCGGTTACACATCCACCGTAGTATAACAGAGCCCAGCTGTACTGGGCTGGCCCGGTTACACATCCACCGTAGTATAACAGAGCCCAGCTGTACTGGGCTGGCCCGGTTACACATCCACCGTAGTATAACAGAGCCCAGCTGTACTGGGCTGGCCCGGTTACACATCCACCGTAGTATAACAGAGCCCAGCTGTACTGGGCTGGCCCGATTACACATCCACCGTAGTATAACAGAGCCCAGCTGTACTGGGCTGGCCCGGTTACACATCCACCGTAGTATAACAGAGCCCAGCTGTACTGGGCTGGCCCGGTTACACATCCACCGTAGTATAACAGAGCCCAGCTGTACTGGCCTGGCCCGGTTACACATCCACCGTAGTATAACAGAGCCCAGCTGTACTGGGCTGGCCCGGTTACACATCCACCATAGTATATCAGAGCCCAGCTGTACTGGGCTGGCCCGGTTACACATCCACCATAGTATAACAGAGCCCAGCTGTACTGGGCTGGCCCGGTTACACATCCACCATAGTATAACAGAGCCCAGCTGTACGGGGCTGGCCCGGTTACACATCCACCATAGTATAACAGAGCCCAGCTGTACTGGGCTGGCCCGGTTACACATCCACCATAGTATAACAGAGCCCAGCTGTACTGGGCTGGCCCGGTTACACATCCACCATAGTATAACAGAGCCCAGCTGTACTGGGCTGGCCCGGTTACACAACGGTGGAACAGTGCTGTACAGTACAATGTAAAAAGAAACTATCCAAGCCAACACAGTACCATTTGCATTGGCACAATAGTGTGAAAAGGGTATTCTATATATTTAGTGTTATAATGGTGAACACACATCCTGGTGTAGCGAGATGCAATGGCCACTAAGTACCTCTAGGGGTCACTTTAGCACAATGTGGTTACATATTGATACATGTAAATCATAACCATATGATACACCATACACACTGAGTGGACAAAACATTAGGAACACCTCCCTAATATTGAGTTGCACCCCCTTTAGTCCTCAGAGCAGCCTCAGTTTACATAGACTGGACAAGGTGTCTGAAGCATTCCACAGTGATACTGGCCCATGTTGAGAAACACAGAACACTGTTGAGTGTGGAAAAACCCAGCAGTGTTGCAGTTCATGACATACTCAAACCGGTGCGTCTGACCTACCTACTACCATACCCCGTTCAAAGGAACTGAAATCTTCTGTCTTGCCCATTCACCCTCTGAATGGCACACATACACACAATCCATGTCTCAATTGTGTCAAGGCTTAAAAATCCTTCTTTAACCTGTCTCCTCCCCTTCATCTAAACTGATTGAAGTGGATTTAACAAGTGACATCAATAAGAGATCATAGCTTTCACCTGGATTCACCTGGTCAATCCATGTCTGCGGTCCAAACACTTAAAAGACACATCCTATCCCCTCAGCCCTCAAATGAAGCGGACACTTCTGATGACGTGTCATGACGTCTGATGAGTATACACTTGCAGGGCGAGGGGACGAGGGAGGGAGGAATGATTTTTAAATGGACCGCCCTTGCCCAGAAATTCGTCATTCGTTCATCCCGCCATGATTGTGTTTTCAGACACCGGTAGCTTGTAGGTGCTTTATATGCGCTACAGTCAATTTTGAGCGCATGTCTACTTATATTAAATATATCATTATTAATACATGACTACTGTATGATAGCTAGCAAATTAATTAGCTAACTAACGTTAGCCTGCCTAGCTGGAACTTCTGAAGGAGGGGCAATTTTTAATTTCTACAATTTCCAAAAGATAACCAAACAAAAACATATTTACTTTTTACGAGATGTGTTTGTGCCGTCATGTGAATTAGTAGCACCATTATTTGCATTCATTTTACTTACACTTGTATGTTGACTTCTCCATTGATGTTGTTTTTAAGTTTTCGCGGACTTTCCTTAGCGGATGTACAACCATGGTGAATTGAATTATGGGGAGTTTCAGGCCCTGAAGTGAACATAATTGTACACTAGCAAACTCGACTAAAAACGGGGACTGAGGGGTTTATGTTGCAAACTTCCCTTGCTTGCCTAATCATTTGGACCACCCTGCAAGATGGTGACGGGGATTCCCCCAAGGGCAATAGATGAGGGTGTGTCTTTTATGAGTTTGAACTGTAGCCAAATTCGTGGAAAGAGCAGGTGTTCCTAATGTTTTGAAACACACAGTGTATATGTAAATATAAAAGGTTTTACAGCTGCACCATTGAGAGCATCTTGACTGGTTGCATCACCACTTGGTATGACAACTGCTCGGCATCTAACCACAATGGCACTACAGAGGGTAGTGCATACTGCCCAGTACATCACCGGGGCCAAACTTCCTGCTATCCAGGAACTCTATACCAGGCGGTGTCAGAGGAAGGCCCTAACAATTGTCAAAGACTCCATTCACCCAAGTCATAGATTGTTCTCTCTGCTACCTCACGGCAAGAGCGACCGATGCACCAAGTCTGGAACCAATAGGACACTGTACAGCTTCTACCCCCAAGCCTAAATAGTTTGTCCGGGTAGCTATTGGTTAACTATTTAACTATCTGCATTGACCCTTTTTACACAAACTCTTTTGACTCATCACATACACTGCTGCTACTGTTTATTATTTATTCTGTTGCCTAGTAACTTTACCCCTACGTACAGTATGTGTACATATCTACCTCAATGACCTTGTTCCCCTGCACATCCACTCAGGTACTGGTACCCCTGCACATCAGCTCAGTACTGGTACCCCTGCACATCAGCTCAGTACTGTTACCTGTGTATATAACCAAGTTAATGTTACTCATTGTGGATTTATTCCTTGTGTTATTATTTTAATATTTTTCTCTGATTTCTCACTGTTAGTCTACGTCTGTTGCTTATGACGCATGTGACAAATCAAATTTGATTTGATGTGTAAATATATGGCTCTATATGGGTAAATATAATCAGGTGCTAATACAGCAGATATTTGCCACAATACCTCTCATCCATGACTGAGCTTTCCCTTGGACACAGAACTAGGATCCGATTCCCTTACCAAATCCCATAGTTGAATTTAACATCGGTTGGACTAGAAAACATCTGATCCTATAGTTGTGTTATTCTTTTGGAAAGGACCACTAATGGCGTAGAGTTGATCTTTTTACATTTTATGTCAAAATAAATAAATACAAAATGTATCCTTTTGTTTCGAACATTTAGTGTCTGTGTTTAATTGAGATCAAATTCTGTAAAATTGTCGTTTTAACCTGTTATAAGCATGTATGAGCCTTTATAATGTCTTATGAGCCTTTTTGTAACATGTTTAAATAGACTGAGAAGTGCTCCGGCCCAATCGCTGAGTACTGTGGTGCCTCTCTCTAGGACAAGACATCGCTCTCCCCTCCCTCACACAAGGCCAAACTATTGGACAGCATTCAAACCATTCAGTATGATTTAATACAACGAAGTCCACAGAGATACAATATAATGTTCTGTTAAATTCTGTGATTTATACAGTGAAGACTGCTTCTCCTCGTCTCCCTTTCAGTCTACAAGGAGAAACTTACTGGCCTTGAATGGAATGCCGGGTTGATTTCATCACAATGTGCTGCGTATTTCAAACTTTTACATCCATTGACCCTTGTCCCTAAATGGTATAATACTGTAATTTGTCCCTAAACGGTATAATACTGTAATTCTTCTCACTGGATGTGTTTGAATTGTTGTGATAATGAAAGCAGAGAAAGCAGTGACAAGGGAAGTAGAACTCGACAGTGACAAGGGAAGTAGAACTCGACAGTGACAAGGGAAGTAGAACTCGACAGTGACAAGGGAAGTAGAACTCAACAGTGACAAGGGAAGTAGAACTCGACAGTGACAAGGGAAGTAGAACTCGACAGTGACAAGGGAAGTAGAACTCGACAGTGACAAGGGAAGTAGAACTCGACAGTGACAAGGGAAGTAGAACTCGACAGTGACAAGGGAAGTAGAACTCGACAGTGACAAGGGAAGTAGAACTCAACAGTGACAAGGGAAGTAGAACTCGACAGTGACAAGGGAAGTAGAACTCGACAGTGACAAGGGAAGTAGAACTCGACAGTGACAAGGGAAGTAGAACTCAACAGTGACAAGGGAAGTAGAACTCGACAGTGACAAGGGAAGTAGAACTCGACAGTGACAAGGGAAGTAGAACTCAACAGTGACAAGGGAAGTAGAACTCGACAGTGACAAGGGAAGTAGAACTCGACAGTGACAAGGGAAGTAGAACTCGACAGTGACAAGGGAAGTAGAACTCGACAGTGACAAGGGAAGTAGAACTCGACAGTGACAAGGGAAGTAGAACTCAACAGTGACAAGGGAAGTAGAACTCGACAGTGACAAGGGAAGTAGAACTCGACAGTGACAAGGGAAGTAGAACTCAACAGTGACAAGGGAAGTAGAACTCAACAGTGACAAGGGAAGTAGAACTCGACAGTGACAAGGGAAGTAGAACTCGACAGTGACAAGGGAAGTAGAACTCAACAGTGACAAGGGAAGTAGAACTCGACAGTGACAAGGGAAGTAGAACTCAACAGTGACAAGGGAAGTAGAACTCAACAGTGACAAGGGAAGTAGAACTCGACAGTGACAAGGGAAGTAGAACTCGACAGTGACAAGGGAAGTAGAACTCGACAGTGACAAGGGAAGTAGAAGTAGGGTATGAAGATGTGGGGGTTTTATGACCCCTCACGCTGGGAGACTGGGAGACTAGTCAGGAAAGATGAATGGAGCAAAGCAAAGAGAGATCCTTGATGAAAACCTGCTCCAGAGTGCTCAGGACCTCAGACTGGGGTGAAGGTTCACCTTCCAACAGGACAACAACCCTAAGCACACAGCCGAGACAACGCAGGAGTGGCTTCGTGACAAGTCTCTGAATGTCCTTGAGTGGCCCAGCCAGAGCCCGGACTTGAACCTGATCGAACATCTCTGGAGAGACCTGAAAATAGCTGTGCAGCGACGCTCCCCATCAAACCTGACAGAGCTTGAGAGGATCTGCAGAGAAGAATGGGAGAAACTCCCCAAATACGGGTGTGCCAAGCTTGTAGCGTCATAACCAGGAAGGCCCAAGGCTGTAATCGCTGCCAAAGGTGCTTCAACAAAGTACTGAGTAAAGAGTCTGAATTCATACGTAAATGTGTTATTTCTGTTTTTTATTTTGTAATAAATGTGCAGAAATAAATAATAACCTGTTTTTGCTTCATCATTATGGGTTATTGTGTGTAGAAAAAAACTATTTAATCAATTTTAGAATAAGGCTGTAATGTAAAATAATGTGGAAAATAGTCAAGGGGTCTGAATACTTTCCGAATGCACTGTATAGTATTGTCAAATATTGTTATTTTTTAATACAATTTGTGGTATTGTCATCTTACTTTCTCAAAACACTGGCGATGGTAAATTTACCCAAGGAGGGAAATGTATGTGTGCGTGTATTCGCTCTGCTACCCCTTCTCACCTCTCCCCTGACTGTGGATCCCTTCACCAGGATCAAAGTCAACCACTGGAGTCAGCAAGGGCTGCATAAGGTCAGTGTGTGTGTGTGTGTGTCTGTCTCTTTCTCTCTCTCGCGCTCGCTCTCTCTTTCTCACTCTTTGTGTCTCATTGTGTGTGTGTGTGTGTGTGTGTGTGTGTGTGTGTGTGTGTGTGTGTGTGTGTGTGTGTGTGTGTGTGTGTGTGTGTGTGTGTGTGTGTGTGTGTGTAAGTGTCTCCCTTCAGATTAGTGTGCTAATTTTAACCTGCCTGTCTCGTCACTAGGCTAATCTGTAGCTGAGATCTGAGGCCATATGGAGATGATACCATCATCATCAAGCTCTGTTGCGATTCCTCACTAGGTGGCAATGCTGTTAAGGTTGGTTATAACGCATTGTAACACTTGTCATGAGCATTTATGAATCCCTTACAATGTGTTATTATCTCATACTGATCCTGATGAAATACAGGCTATATGTTGATACATAGACATAACTTGAGGCTTTTATAAGCCTTATTATCATGGCCCTCAGTATCTCTGTAGCTCAGTGGTCCTCTGTAACTCTGTAGCTCAGTGGTCCTCTGTAACTCTGTAGCTCAGTGGTCCTCTGTAACTCTGTAGCTCGGTGGTCCTCAGTAACTCTGTAGCTCAGTGGTCCTCTGTAACTCTGTAGCTCAGTGATCCTCTGTAACTGTGGCTCTGTGGTCCTCAGTAACTCTGTAGCTCAGTGGTCCTCAGTAACTCTGTAGCTCAGTGGTCCTCTGTAACTCTGTAGCTCAGTGGCCCTCTGTAGCTCAGTGGTCCTTTGTAACTCTGTAGCTCTGTGGCTCTCTGTAAGTCAGTGGTCCTCTGTAACTCTGTGGCCCCCTATAGCTCAGTGGTCCTCTGTAACTCTGTAGCTCAGTGGTCCTCTGTAACTCTGTGGCTCAGTGGCCCTCTGTAACTCTGTAGCTCAGTGGTCCTCTGTAACTCTGTAGCTCAGTGGTCCTCTGTAACTCTGTAGCTCAGTGGTCCTCTGTAACTCTGTGGCTCAGTGGCCCTCTGTAACTCTGTAGCTCAGTGGTCCTCTGTAACTCTGTGGCTCAGTGGTCCTCTGTAACTCTGTAGCTCAGTGGTCCTCAGTAACCCTGTAGCTCAGTGGTCCTCTGTAACTCTGTGGCTCAGTGGTCCTCTGTAACTCTGTAGCTCAGTGGCCCTCAGTAACTCTGTAGCTCAGTGGTCCTCTGTAACTCTGTAGCTCAGTGGACCTCTTTAACTCTGTAGCTCTGTGGCTCTCTGTAAATCAGTGGTCCTCTGTAACTCTGTGGCTCAGTGGACCTCTGTAACTCTGTAGCTCAGTGGACCTCTGTAACGCTGTAGCTCAGTGGCCCTCAGTAACTCTGTAGCTCAGTGGTCCTCTGTAACTCTGTAGCTCAGTGGACCTCTGTAACTCTGTAGCTCAGTGGCCCTCAGTAACTCTGTAGCTCAGTGGTCCTCTGTAACTCTGTAGCTCAGTGGTCCTCAGTAACTCTGTAGCTCAGTGGACCTCTGTAACTCTGTGGCCCCCTGTAGCTCAGTGGCCCTCTGTAGCTCAGTGGCCCTCTGTAGCTCAGTGGTCCTCTGTAACTCTGTAGCTAAGTGGTCCTCAGTAACTCTGTCGCTCTGTGGCTCTCTGTAAGTCAGTGGTCCTCTGTAACTCTGTAGCTCAGTGGTCCTCTGTAACTCTGTAGCTCAGTGGTCCTCTGTAACTCTGTAGCTCAGTGGACCTCTGTAACTCTGTAGCTCTGTGGCTCTCTGTAAATCAGTGGTCCTCTGTAACTCTGTGGCCCCCTGTAGCTCAGTGGTCCTCTGTAACTCTGTAGCTCAGTGGTCCTCTGTAACTCTGTGGCTCAGTGGTCCTCTGTAACTCTGTAGCTCAGTGGTCCTCTGTAACTCTGTAGCTCAGTGGTCCTCAGTAACTCTGTAGCTCAGTGGTCCTCTGTAACTCTGTAGCTCAGTGGTCCTCTGTAACTCTGTAGCTCAGTGGTCCTCAGTAACTCTGTAGCTCAGTGGTCCTCTGTAACTCTGTAGCTCAGTGGCCCTCAGTAACTCTGTAGCTCAGTGGTCCTCTGTAACCCTGTAGCTCAGTGGTCCTCTGTAACTCTGTAGCTCAGTGGCCCTCAGTAACTCTGTAGCTCAGTGGTCCTCTGTAACTCTGTAGCTCAGTGGTCCTCAGTAACTCTGTAGCTCAGTGGTCCTCTGTAACTCTGTAGCTCAGTGGTCCTCTGTAACTCTGTAGCTCAGTGGTCCTCAGTAACTCTGTAGCTCAGTGGCCCTCAGTAACTCTGTAGCTCAGTGGTCCTCTGTAACTCTGTAGCGCAGTGGTCATCTGTAACTCTGTGGCTCAGTGGTCCTCAGTAACTCTGTAGCTCAGTGGTCCTCAGTAACTCTGTGGCCCCCTGTAGCTCAGTGGTCCTCAGTAACTCTGTAGCTCAGTGGTCCTCAGTAACTCAGTGGTCCTCAGTAACTAAGTGGCCCCCTGTAGCTCAGTGGTCCTCAGTAACCCTGTAGCTCAGTGGTCCTCAGTAACTCTGTAGCTCAGTGGTCCTCTGTAACTCTGTAGCTCAGTGGTCCTCAGTAACTCTGTAGCTCAGTGGTCCTCTGTAACTCTGTGGCTCAGTGGTCG
>NC_042972.1:8210511-8265511 GCF_901001165.1 Salmo trutta | reverse complement strand
CTGGTTAAAAGCAACGTTATCGAATCAAACAGAAAAACGTTTTCAAATTGCTTTTGTCAACGTATCGTGACGTGGTATCTATGTGGAAAAATACATCGCATATGAAAAAAGTCATAAACTTAAACTGTTGTTTTGAGGGTAAAGTTTCACCCACAGGATTATGTCACCTCGGTAACCAATGTTTAACATAAACAAACATTGTACAAAATATGTTGAATTCGTATCTTTGACGTCAGATCTTTAACATAATATCCATTATATGGAGAGGTGATCTATCTACAGCACCTTCTACTGGAGAGGTGATCTATTACAGCACCTCCTACTGGAGAGATGATCTCTCTACAGCACCTCCTACTGGAGAGGTGATCTATCTACATTACAGCACCTCCTACTGGAGAGGTGATCTATCTACAGCACCTCCTACTGGAGAGGTGATCTATCTACAGCACCTCCTACTGGAGAGGTGATCTATCTACAGCACCTCCTACTGGAGAGGTGATCTATCTACAGCACCTCCTACTGGAGAGTTGATCTATCTACAGCACCTCCTACTGGAGACGTGATCTGTCTACATTACAGCACCTCCTACTGGAGAGTTGATCTATTACAGCACCTCCTACTGGAGAGATGATCTATCTACAGCACCTCCTATTGGAGAGGTGATCTATCTACAGCACCTCCTACTGGAGAGGTGATCTATCTACAGCACCTCCTACTGGAGAGATGATCTATCTACATTACAGCACCTCCTACTGGAGAGGTGATCTATCTACAGCACCTCCTACTGGAGAGTTGATCTATCTACAGCACCTCCTACTGGAGAGATGATCTATCTACAGCACCTCCTACTGGAGAGTTGATCTATCTACAGCACCTCCTACTGGAGAGTTGATCTATCTACAGCACCTCCTACTGGAGAGGTGATCTATCTACAGCACCTCCTACTGGAGAGGTGATCTATCTACAGCACCTCCTACTGGAGAGGTGATCTATCTACAGCACCTCCTACTGGAGAGGTGATCTTACTACAGCACCTCCTACTGGAGAGGTGATCTATCTACAGCTATCCCTTCGCTGTCCCAACCATGGTTTTACCAAGGCCAGCCAAGCTCTGATATTTATCACTGACTACTACCAATGTGCTATCGTGAGAATGATTGTTGAAAAATCTCCGCTTAATAGATGTTACTGTCGCTATCAAAGTCATTATAAAGGGTACAGAGCAAATGAAATGTAGCCATGCTTTATAAATTATACACAAGTATGTGGATACCCCTTTAAATGAGTGGATTCTATTTCAGCCACATCCGTTGCCGACAGGTGTATAACATTGAGCACACAGCCATGCAATCTCCATAGACAAACATTGGCAGTAGAATGGCCTTACTAAAGAGCTCAGACTTTCAACGTAGCACCGTCATAGGATGCCACCTTTCCAACAAGTCAGTTTGTCAAACGTCTGCCCTGCTATAGCTGCCCCGGTCAACTGTAAGTGCTGTTATTGTGAATGTGTAATCGTCTAGGAGCAACAACGGCTCAGATACGAAACGGTAGGTGACACACAAGCTCACAGAGCGGGACCGTGAGTGCTGAAGTGCGTAGCGCGTAAAAATCGTATGTCCTCAGTTGCAACACTCACTACCGAGTTCCAAACTGCCACTGGAAGCAACATCAGCACAATAAGTGCTCGTTGGGAGCTTCATGAAATGGGTTTCCATGGCCGAGCAGCCGCACACAAGCCTAAGATCATCATGAGCAATGCCAAGCGTCGGCTGGAGGCCAAGCGTCGGCTGGAGTGGTGTAAAGCTCACCGCCATTTGACTCAGGAGCAGTGGAAACGCGTTCTCTGGAGTGATGAATCACGCTTCACCATCTGGCAGTCCAACGGATTCATCTGGATTTGGTGGACGCCAGGAGAACGCTACCTGCCCCAATGCATAGTGCCAACTGTAAAGTTTGGTGGAGGAGGAATAATGGTCTGGGGCTGTTTTTCATGTTCGGGCCCCTTAGTTCCAGTGAAGGGAAATCTTAACACTACAGCATACAATGCTACATACGTGCTTCTTCATCTGCATTGCTTGCTGTTTGGGGTTTTAGGCTGGGTTTCTGTACAGCACTTTGAGATATCAGCTGATGTAAGAAGGGCTTTATAAATACATTTGATTTGAATGACATTCTAGACGATTCTGTGCTTCCAACTTTGTAGCAACAGTTTGGGGAAGGCCCTTTCCTGTTTCAGCATGACAATGCCCCTGTGCACAAAGCGAGAACTTGACTGGCCTGTAAAGAGACCTCGATCCCATCGAACAGCTTTGGAATAAATTGGAATGCCGACTGCGAGCCAGGCCTAATCGCCCAAAATCAGTGCCCAATCTCACTAATGCTCTTGTGGCTGAATGGAAGCAAATCCCTGCAACAATGTTCCAACATCTAGTGGAAAGCCTTCCCAGAAGAGTGGAGGCTGTTATAGCAGCAAAGGGGGGACCAACTCTATATTAACGCCCATGACTTTGGAATGAGATGTTTGACTAGCAGGTGTCCACATACTTTTGGTCATCATCAGTGATGCTATTTAGGCCTATATAGCATTTGTGAAATCATCAACAGCTATTGTTTAAATTCAGCGCAGGATTCAACTAAAAATAGACAATACATATAATATAGGCCTTTTCAACTTTGGTTGATTTCAAATGCAATCTACACATTTGGGTGGCAGGTAGCCTAGTGGTTAGAGTGTTGGGCCAGTAAACAAAAGGTTGCTAGATCAAATCCCTGAGCTGACAAAGTAAAAATCTGTCAAACAAGGCAGTTAACCCACTGTTCCCAGGTAGGCAGTCATTGTCAATAAGAATTTGTTCTTAACTGACTTGCCTAGTTAAATAATATATATGTTGGATTCACGTCTCCATCTCAAACAAAAACACAATTGAAAGAAACTGTATTTGAAGTGCGATTTGATTTAGTCCTATTCTTTAACATAGATGTCTGTCTTAAATGGAGATGTGAATCCAACATATAAATGATTAATTTGTAGACAAATTAAAGCCAGTCTCAGTGCCACAGATGGAGGTATCCAAGCAGGAGATGCATCTCCTTCAAAAGTTGATACTTTTGCATTATGGCAAATAGCCATAACAACTTGTCTACAAGATAGATTCATGTCTTCAGCTCAACCAAAAGTGAAAGATAAAGAATGGGATTAAGCCAGTGGCTCAGATGGAGCTATCCAATCAGAAGATACATCTCCTTCAATTGTTGATATTTGGTTGCGTTGTCAACCAAACACAATTCAATATTACTTTTGTAAGACTGTAAATACACTAATGTAACAGTATTTATTTAACCTTTTAAGTTACCGAGGTTACTGGAACAATAAATGTCTTCTTATGTAATCATAGAAAGCGTGTATGTTCAGGGTTGCAGGTCTGTGGAAATATTCACAATTGCTGTAATAATCTGCACAGAATCTAAAAACGCCTTTGATCACTTGCACCATGTACTTTAATCAAAATCAAATCAAATCCAATGTATTTATAAAGCCCTTCTTACATCAGCAGATGTCACAAAGTGCTGTACAGAAACCCAGCCTAAAACCCCAAACAGCAAGCAATGCAGATGTAGAAGCACGGTGGCTAGGAAAACTCCCTAGAAAGGCAGAAACCTAGGAAGAAACTTAGAGAGGAACCAGGCTATGAGGGGTGGCCAGTCCTCTTCTGGCTGTGCCGGGTGGAGATTATAAAAGTACATGGCCATTAATTAAGGCCAGATTGTTCTTCAAGATGTTAAAATGTTTATAGATGACCAGCAGGGTCAAATAATAATCACAGTGGTTGTAGAGGGTGAAACAGGTCAGTACCTCAAAAGTAAATGTCAGTTGGCTTTTCATAGCCAAGCATTCAGAGGTCGAGACAGCAGGTGCGGGAGAAAGAGAGAGAGAGAGAGAGTCGGAAACAGCGGGTCCGGGACAAGGTAGCACATCCGGTAAACAGGTGGGTTCCATAGCCGCAAGCAGAACAGTTGAAACTGGAGCAGCAGCATGACCAGGTGGACTGGGGACAGTAAGGAGTCATCAGGCCAAGTAGTCCTGAGGCATGGTCCCAGGGCTCAGGTCCTCTGGGAGGGGAGGGAGAGAGGGATTATTAAGTTGTTGTATAAATAAACAAAGTATTCCCATTTTGAACTTTGCTGTGCTTTTAAAATGGTTGAAATCACAGTGATAATACATGTAGGTGACAACCAAACAAAAAATCTGACATTGATTTTCCTTTGGAATTTGGTTTGTGGTTTTAGATGGTTGAAAGCATAGCGATAACACATTGGAAATTCAGCTAACTTTTGGCTGTCTTTTATGAGTGGTTGAAAATAGGTTGGAATCTCATTGATCGACGACGTATCTACCAAATATTACCCAATACTCCACGTTGAAGTGCCGTGGTGTGACTTCCCAAAATGTGAATGTTATTCTATTCTAGTCAAATATATTCTAGTGTACTACACATCTTTCTGGAGGGGTCAGTATGCCAACTGTGACCAAACAGCTGACAGTATTGATCCTGAGCTGCTGACATACAGTAGCTGGATTGGAGGTGTAGCTGCTACAGTCCAGGGTCATAGGTCACTGATGATAGTATTGATTTATTCATAGTTACAATATGGATTAAGAGTGTGTAAGCTAGACCTCCATGTAGACAGATAGCAGCGTCTGCTCTGTCCCAAACTGACAGACCATGGGAATGTGAAGCCATTGAGCTGGGGAAAGAAATACTGCTTTGCTGACAACAGCCTGCTTAGCAAGTCCAATTCATGGCAGCAGAGTATCAGCTGGGATGGTGTGGAATAGGAAGATTCTTACCACATTATATTATTAATACACAGACCATCACAATTTATAAAGCAGAAACAAACCCAACAAAACCACATCTTTCATAGGGATGGAGAGAGAGAGAGAGAGAGAGAGAGAGAGAGAGAGAGAGAGAGAGAGAGAGAGAGAGAGAGAGAGAGAGAGAGAGAGAGAGAGAGAGAGAGAGAGAGAGAGAGAGAGAGAGAGAGAGAGACTCAGCGAGCGATGTGGTATAACTCATGGACGCTCTCCAAAGGGTCTGTCAGAGATTCTGGCTGAGCATTGAAAACACAGAATGAATGTCTCTTTGTAAGGGAATGGCTCTCTGAATGCAGTTCCAGCCCTCTGGCCCTTTAGCCAGACAGACCAGCAAACACTGTTCCCACCACCCAGTAAAATACATGCCTGAGACAGAGAGGAAGGCCATATATTGGTTATAACCATATGCTCAGTAGAGGACAGTTAAAATGCTATGTTGCTCTACTGTTGTGCAAACGTTTGCAGAATAAATGTGAACATAAACCAGCACTGTTGACTGGGAAAAATAAAGTATTCCATTCTGTTCTGTTCTGTTCTATTCTGTTCTATTCTATTCTATTCTGTTATGTTATGTTCTATTCTGTTCTATTCTGTTCTATTCTGTTCTATTCTGTTCTATTCTATTCTGTTCTATTCTATTCTGTTCTATTCTGTTCTATTCTGTTCTATTCTGTTCTATTCTGTTCTATTCTGTTATGTTATGTTCTATTCTGTTCTATTCTGTTCTATTCTGTTCTATTCTGTTCTATTCTATTCTGTTCTATTCTATTCTGTTCTATTCTGTTCTATTCTGTTCTATTCTGTTCTATTCTGTTCTATTCTGTTCTATTCTATTCTGTTCCATTCTGTTCTATTCTATTCTATTCTATTCTGTTCTATTCTGTTCTATTCTGTTCTATTCTATTCTGTTCTGTTCTATTCTGTTCTATTCTGTTCTATTCTATTCTATTCTGTTCTATTCTGTTCTGTTCTATTCTATTCTGTTCCATTCTGTTCTATTCTATTCTATTCTATTCTGTTCTATTCTGTTCTATTCTGTTCTATTCTATTCTGTTCTGTTCTATTCTGTTCTATTCTGTTCTATTCTATTGTGTTCTATTCTATTCTGTTCTATTCTGTTCTATTCTATTCTATTCTATTCTATTCTGTTCTATTCTGTTCTATTCTATTCTGTTCTATTCTATTCTGTTCTATTCTATTCTGTTCCATTCTGTTCTATTCTATTCTATTCTATTCTGTTCTATTCTGTTCTATTCTGTTCTATTCTATTCTGTTCTATTCTATTCTATTCTATTCTATTCTGTTCTATTCTATTCTATTCTATTCTATTCTATTCTATTGTGTTCTATTCTATTCTGTTCTATTCTATTCTATTCTGTTCTATTCTATTCTGTTCTATTCTATTCTGTTCTATTCTATTCTGTTCTATTCTGTTCTATTCTATTGTGTTCTATTCTATTCTGTTCTATTCTATTCTATTCTATTCTATTCTGTTCTATTCTATTCTGTTCTATTCTATTCTGTTCTATTCTATTCTGTTCTATTCTGTTCTATTCTATTGTGTTCTATTCTATTCTGTTCTATTCTATTGTGTTCTATTCTATTCTGTTCTATTCTATTCTATTCTATTCTATTCTATTCTATTCTATTCTGTTCTATTCTGTTCTGTTCTGTTCTGTTCTGTTCTGTTCTGTTCTGTGTGGACATTGACGTTGTGAGTGGCAGATATTCAGCCTCCTTGCCTCCAGGGAGTTAATTTCCCCCTCTAATCACTTCAGACAGCGAGAAGTTAACACACAGATAACAGTTATCTGATGTCCCCTCATTTAGTCTGTATTGGGGATGGTTAATACAGAGACTCTCATAATGTACTAAAAGGAGCCTGTAGATATTCAGCACTGTTTCATGGAGTGTGTATGTGTTTGCGTGTGTGTGTTTGTGCGCGCGTGTGTTTGTGTGTCTGCATGTGTGCACGTGCACATGTGTATGTGTGTGTGTGTGGGTGTGTGTGTGCTTGAATGTGTATGTGTGTGTGTGTGTATGTGTGTGTGTGTGTGTGTGTGTGTGTCTGTGTGCGTGCATGCACCGGGGTGTGCGTGTTCTTGCATGCGTGTTTGCGCGCGCGTGTGTTTGTGTGTCTGCATGTGTGCACGTGCACATGTGTATGTGTGTGGGTGTGGGTGTGTTTGTGCTTGAATGTGTATGTGTGTGTGTGTGTGTATGTGTGTGTGTGTGTGTGTGTGTGCTTGAATGTGTGTGTGTATGTGTGTGTGTGTGTGTGTGGGTGTGTGTGTGTGTGTGTCTGTGTGCGTGCATGCACCGGGGTGTGCGTGTTCTTGCATGTGTGTGTGTGCCTAAATGTGTGGAGAGGCATGAACAAAATTAAGACGTGAAGAGGAGAGGAGCTGAGTCAGGGAGGAGAGGAGGGGAGTCAGGGAAGGAGGAGAGGAGGGGAGCGGAGTAAGGGAGGAGAGGGGAGGAGAGGAGTCAGAGATGCGAGGAGGGGTCAGGGAGGAGAGGAGGGGAGGGGAGCCAGGGAGGAGAGGGGAGGAGGGGAGAGGAGTCAGGGAGGAGAGGGGAGGAGAGGAGTCAGAGATGCGAGGAGGGGTCAGGGAGGAGAGGAGGGGAGGTTAGTCAGGGAGGAGGGGAGGGGAGTCAGGGAGGGAGGAGAGGAGGGGAGCGGAGTCAGGGAGGAGAGGAGGGGAGTCCGGGAGGGAGGAGAGGAAGGGAGCGGAGTCAGAGAGGAGAGGGGAAGAGAGGAGGGGAGGGGAGGGGAGTCAGGGAGGAGGGGAGGGCCAGTAGGGAGCTGGCAGAGAGCACACACACACACACACACACACACACACACACACACTTGCCGCCCTCCCCCTAAAGCACACACTAATAAGTTAGTTAGAAGACTGGCTGTATGAGCTGTATAACCGTAGTAAGGCTGGCTGTATAACCGTAGTAAGGCTGGCTGTATAACCGTAGTAAGGCTGGCTGTATAACCGTAGTAAGGCTGGCTGTATGAGCTGTATAACCGTAGTAAGGCTGGCTGTATAACCGTAGTAAGGCTGGCTGCATGAGCTGTATAACCGTAGTAAGGCTGGCTGCATGAGCTGTATAACCATAGTAAGGCTGGCTGTATAACCGTAGTAAGGCTGGCTGTATAACCGTAGTAAGGCTGGCTGTAAAACCGTAGTAAGGCTGGCTGCATGAGCTGTATAACCATAGTAAGGCTGGCTGTATAACCGTAGTAAGGCTGGCTGTATAACCGTAGTAAGGCTGGCTGTATAACCGTAGTAAGGCTGGCTGTATAACTGTAGTAAGGCTGGCTGTATAACCGTAGTAAGGCTGGCTGTATGAACTGTATAACCGTAGTAAGGCTGGCTGTATAACCGTAGTAAGGCTGGCTGTATAACTGTAGTAAGGCTGGCTGTATAACCGTAGTAAGGCTGGTTGTATGACTGTAGTAAGGCTGGCTGTATAACCGTAGTAAGACTGGCTGTATAACCGTAGTAAGACTGGCTGTATGAGCTGTATAACCGTAGTAAGGCTGGCTGTATAACCGTAGTAAGGCTGGCTGTATAACCGTAGTAAGGCTGGCTGTATAACTGTAGTAAGGCTGGCTGTATAACTGTAGTAAGGCTGGCTGTATAACCGTAGTAAGGCTGGCTGTCTGACCGTAGTAAGGCTGGCTGTATAACCGTAGTAAGGCTGGCTGTATAACCGTAGTAAGGCTGGCTGTATGAGCTGTATAACCGTAGTAAGGCTGGCTGTATAACCGTAGTAAGACTGGCTGTATAACCGTAGTAAGGCTGGCTGTATAACCGTAGTAAGGCTGGCTGTATAACCGTAGTAAGGCTGGCTGTATGACCGTAGTAAGGCTGGCTGTATGAGCTGTCTGACCGTAGTAAGGCTTGACATCGTTCAGTTCCGGTAGAATGGCTAATTAGTGTTTCCAATTGTTATTTGCTCAACCAAGCATGACCAGGCTGGCTGTATGAGCTGTCTAACCCAGGGCACTGTGTGTGTGCATGTGTGAGTGCGTGCGTGTGTGCGTGCGTGTGTGTGCATGCGTGTGCGTGTGAGTGCATGCATGTGTGAGTGAGTGAGTGTGTGCTTCTGTGTGTGTGTGTGTGTGTGTGTGTGTGTGTGTGTGTGTGTGTGTGTGTGTGTGTCTCTGTGTGTGTGTGTGTGTGTGTGCGTGTGTCTCTGTGTGTGTGTGTGTGTGTGCGTGTGTGTGTCTCTGTGTGTGTGTGTGTGTGTGTCTCTGTGTGTGTGTGTGTGAGTGTGTGTGTGTGTGTGTGTGTCTCTGTGTGTGTGTGTGTGTGTGTGTGCATCCGGACCATAAAGGGGTTGGCTGTGGTTGTACAGTTTAATATTCTCTACACACCCATGTGTCATGTAATGTGTTGTGAAAGCTCAGTATGGCCCTTGCTCAGGGCATACTGTATTCCCTCATTAGAAATGTGTCACAGCTGTCTAAAAGCACAAGTCACCTCTGCTGCCGAGCATAATACCCCTACAGTATACACCCTTTGGTTTTACCAACATAGCTGCAGTACACGTATGTTACATCAGTATCTGGAGACAGTTGTGGTTTGTTCTTCTTCCCTTTTAACATTCTATTGACGAGTTATCCTGGATAATCAGCTTTTCAAAGTACCTGAAACCATTCTGTGAAAAAAGCTACTGTGTGTGAAGTTGAATGTCAGAAATGAGACATTTGTTATGTACCCACACAAGTAGAGAATGTCACTAACTTCTGCCGAAGTCGATGCCTCTCCTTGTTCGGGCGGTGTTCGGCGGTCGACGTCGCCGGTCTTCTGGCCATCACCGATCCATTTTTCATTTTCCATTTGTTTTGTCTTGTTTTCCTACACACCTGGTTCTCATCTCCCTCATTATGTGTTGTGTATTTAACTCTCTGTTTTCCCCATGTCTTTATGTGGTATTGTTTATCTGTTTGCATGTATGCGCACGTTAGGCTGGTTGCGCTGGGTTACGTTCAACCCGTATTCGTATTTCTTCTTCATTTGTGCCGTGTGCTTTTGGTTCGCCAAATAAAAGGCTCCGTTTTGCTACCAAATATCTGCTCTCCTGCGCCTGACTTCCTACAGCCCTTCACGCATACCTTGGCAGAGAGAGACACAGTGTTTCTCAAAATGCATACTACTGTGCTTTGAGGAAGCAAACTGTTACGCGGCAGGGTTCGAACTATGAGGCCAAATCAAAGTATGTGAAACGGAGCACGGAGGTCACTATTCGAATGCAAGTTTTGACGAAAAGTATACTAAAAATATGACGCAACCACGTAAAAAATGACTCACATTTTCTTGAAGTCGATGGCGGCCATTATTTGAACTGAAACTAAAGAAAATACACTCCAACTTTCGGAATGAAATGTTGCATATTCGCATCTCATATGTTGCCTCAGTACAATATGTTATCTTGATACGTTAATACATACATGCTGTGTTAATTCTGGCATGGTTACCCGCCTACAACACCCACTGTAGTATATGTAGGCTGCAAGCCCATAGCAAGTCAATAGAGCTAACTGGCAAGCTACTACTATTAGCAAGACAGATAGCCATGAAGAATTGACATATAGCTAGCTGATAGCCATAAAGAATTGACATCTACCTTAGATAACATTGGTTTTAGGTCATTTTTGCCTGTACTATCTGGTCAGCTACGTTATTACGATTAACATATAGCTAGCTGATAGCTATGAAGTAAAATGTTTGCTTTGTGTATATCTTGTTTTGTCTCTATTGTCATTGTGCTGACTGGAAGAAGGGTCAGTGGATGGGGAGGTGCATCGTGAGGTAATACAGTAGGGCAGGATTCCCCAACTGGCAGCCCCGCCGGCCAGGGTGGTTTTATTTGGGCCCCCAAGTTTTCTGAGCCCCAAAATAAAAAAAATATTATATACACTGTATATATATATTTTATTTCCATTGTTGGACACCAGACAATCAGCTCCAAGTTATTTTAATGTAAGAAATCTGTTCCCAAGTATTCCCATGCATAATAGAGAAACACATGATCGTATACAAATGAAAGCAAGGTTTGAAATTATTATGCTTTATTCAGACATTAAATATGTTTGGGCTGCTTGTGGTCAATCTGCAGTCTACAATAAAAAAAAAAAAGATCTTCTGGCCCCCCAACAATCCGCTCAAAAACAAATCGCCCCGCCGCTGAAACTAGTTGATGATCCCTGCAGTAGAGGGAGTGCGAGTGCTTCTCAAATGTACTGTTTTATGTGTTCTCCACACTCTCGTCCCCACAATAACGTCCTCAGAGAATGCACTTGGAGCGTGAGAGTGTGGAGCACTGTAGTAAGCAGATTGAGAAATACCCAAGGTGTTATCTCAGTTGTGAAAGTTAAAGTGTTATCTCCGCCGTGAAGGTAAAGGTGTTATCTCAGTTGTGAAGGTTAATGTGTTATCTCCGCTGTGAAGGTAAAGGTGCTATCTCAGTTGTGAAGGTTAATGTGTTATTTCAGTCATGAAGGTTAAGATGTTATCTCAGTGAGTGTGATCAGATGGACTCTGCCTGGGTGCTGAAGTGCTCCTGGTAGTGACCCTGTGATGTGAGACCTGAGAGAAGCATGGCCTTGTGTTGGTGTAACCGGTGTGAAATGGCTAGCTAGTTAGCGGTGCGCACTAATAGCGTTTCAATCGGTAACGTCACTCGCTCTGAGACCTTGAGGAAGTTGCTCTGCAAGGGCCGCAGCTTTTGTGGAGCGATAGGTAACGATGCTTCGCGGGAGGCAGTTGTTGATGTGTTCAGAGGGTCCCTGGTTGGAGCCCAGGTTGGGGCGAGGAGAGGGACAGGAAGGAACACTGTTACATTACAGGAGATATTCCTCTAGCTAGCTAGGTGATATAGAGCAACATGATAGTACTACTACAGGGTTATATAGGGCTGACAAGTTTAGCCTCCCGGTGCTTTTTGATACATGTTGGATAGAGTTAAGACGTCTTCTACATGATCCCTCTTAGTGTTGCATTTATTGCCAGTTGAAATGTATTGGTTTACAATAGATTAAGCATTGACTATGGTATGGGTACAATACAGTGCTGAGGAATTATATCTAATACTGTCTGGGACCTCCCTACCTGTAGACCACTCTATTTAATACTGTCTGGGACCTCCCTACCTGTAGACCACTCTATCTAATACTGTCTAGGTCCTCCCTACCTGTAGACCACTCTATCTAATACTGTCTAGGTCCTCCCTACCTGTAGACCACTCTATCTAATACTGTCTAGGTCCTCCCTACCTGTAGACCACTCTATCTAATACTGTCTAGGTCCTCCCTACCTGTAGACCACTCTATCTAATACTGTCTAGGTCCTCCCTACCTGTAGACCACTCTATCTAATACTGTCTAGGTCCTCCCTACCTCTAGACCACTCTATCTAATACTGTCTAGGTCCTCCCTACCTGTTGACCACTCTATCTAATAATGTCTAGGTCCTCCCTCAAGCAGCAGAAGGATGCATTTGCCGTCCGATGTGCTGTTAGCTGTTAATGTGTTTACTTTGCAAGTTACCAGTACATTTTTATTTTTTATTTAACCAGGCAAGTCAGTTAAGACCAAATTCTTATTTTCAATGACGGCCTACCAGGGAACAGTGGGTTACTGCCTTGTTCAGGGGCAGAACGACAGATTTTTACCTTGTCAGCTCGGGGATTCAATCCAGCAACCTTTCAGTTACTGGCCCAACGCTCTAACCACTAGGCTACCTGCCGCCTAGAAACTTTGTACAGTTGACTAAACAGTGGTAAGTATACCTAATGTGTTTTTTTTCTCCAACCATCGTATGCCTACCCAGCGATGTCCGCTAACATTTCCCCTTTTCAACATTGATTTGAAGAGCATTCAATAATTGCTGCTGAAATTCATGATTGGCTACATTGACTGATGGATCACGTCAAATTGGCTAGTTAGCTAGCCAGTAACAGATCACGTCAATATGGCTCGTTAACAAGCTAACTTTCAGGGGATAAACTAGATGGCGATATCCAGATGTTGTTTGATTTGTTTGCCTTTGTCACGACTTCCGCCGAAGTCGACTCCTCTCCTTGTTCGGGCGGCGTTTGGCGATCGACGTCACCGGCTTTCTAGCCATCGCCGCTCCATTTCTCATATGTCCATTTGTTTTGTCTTGTCCCATACACACCTGGTTTTCATTTCATAATCACACTGCCTGTATTTAGTCCTCTGTTCCCCTCCATGTCTTTGTGTGTAATTGGTTCTTGTTATGTGAGTATTGTCAGGCGCTATACTTTTGTTAAGTTACGTGTTTTGGCACGCTTATGTTGTTATGTGCTGTCATTTTATGACCGGAATTAAAGTGCGCCTATTTACTACATTCTGATCTCCTGCGCCTGACTTCGCCTCCGTACACACCAATGACAGAATTACACACCAGAACCATGGAGTCAGCAGGAGCAGGTACCCCGGTTAGAGGAGTCGAGGAGCGCGTCCAGGAACATTCGGCTATGTTACATCATCTTGGTGCCATGATGGACAGCGTTGTCCAGACTATGGACCGCTGGGAGAGACAGGAAGTCTCCCCAGTGCCTCGACCAGCGCAACCGGGGTTACCTCTACCCGTCCCATCCGGAGCCAGTCCCAGTGGGATGCGTCTCTCTCCCTTCCCAGGGAGTATGATGGGACGGCAGCACAGTGCCAGGGATTCCTGCTACAACTGGACCTCTACCTGGCCACTGTGCACCCAGCTCCCTCGAGAAGGGAGAGAGTGTCTGCCCTCATCTCATGCCTCTCGGGGAGAGCTCTGGAGTGGGCAAACGTCGTGTGGGGAGAAGGAGACGCGGCGTTGGGCCACTTCGAGGAGTTCACCCGTCGCTTCCGGGCCGTCTTCGACCATCCGCCCGAAGGTGGAGCGGCGGGGGAACGGCTCTTCCATTTGAGGCAGGGGATGAGGAGCGCCCAGGAATTCGCCCTAGAATTCAGGACCTTGGCCCTTGAGCAGGCTGGAACAACAGGGCCCTCATCGACCACTATCGGTGCAGCATACGCGAGGACGTCCGACGTGAGCTGGCCTGCAGGGATGCCACCATCTCCTTTGACCAACTGGTGGATTTGTCCATCCGGTTGGATAACCTGCTGGTCACCCACGGACGTCCAGAGGGGGCTCTGTCGGTGCCATCTTCCAGCACCCCCGCTCTGGTGCCCATGGAGTTGGGAGGGGCTGCGTGTAGGGAGACTGGAGGAGGAGCCATCATGTGCACCATCTGTGGCCGCATAGGGTACACTGCGCTTCCCAGGAGTCACGTGTATCCCCTGTCGCAAGCGGAGACGGTGGCTTTGGAGACACATGTCTCTGAATCCCTGCGTCAGGGGTACATTCGGTCCTCCACTTCACCCGCCTCCTCGAGTTTCTTTTTTGTGAAGAAGAAGGATGGAGGTCTACGCTTGTCTACGTTGAGCAGGAGTTGCGTACAGAGCCCGTTTAAAATGATAAACTTGGATTAGCTAACACAACGTGCCATTGGAACACAGCAGTGATAAATGCTGGTAATGGGCCTCTGTACGCATATGTAGATATAAAATCTGCCGTTTCCAGCTATAATAGTCATTTACAATATTAACAATGTCTACACTGTATTTCTGATCAATTTGATGTTATTTTAATGGACAAAAATTTGCTTTTCTTTCAAAAACAAGGACATTTGTAAGTGACCCCAAACTTTTGAACGGTAGTGTAAATTATATATTTATCTCTATTGATTCTTGAAGAATATAACTTATTAATGCTTCATGAGCTTATTTTAACTGTCACACTCCATGAGAACCCAATATATAAGCTTGTTTCACTCCAATGTTAGTAAACATTGTAAATATAAACAAACACTGTATAGCCTCATAAAATGGTTAAAACAAAAATGGTTAAAACAATAATATCATGGATGATCAGTCCTTGCATCCATAGCTCTGTCTATTAATCTGAGAGTGGTTACATTTCTCCAGACCCATCCCTCAGCTTTTTACCAAAACAGAGACTGGGCGGCCATTTTGTTATTGTTTCATTTGTGGATTTGCCCTTTAAACAGCTGCATATTATCAAGATAGCAATGTGTCACCAACAAAAAGGTCAGCAATAGGCCTATAGCAAATGCAGCATATGACATTCATTTTTCACATGTAAATGGCGCTTTTCAGTAGGGCTCAAATCCATTCTATGAGCACAGCATTTAATCAATGAGCCCAATCAGTCCTCCATGACAACATAATTATAGTCAACAGAATAGGGCTGGCTAATAAGTCCATAGTTTTGGGGTTATGCTCAGGTAAAACAATTTGGCTAATCTATACTTCCATATTTCCAAGTCCTATTCTTGAAGATCAAGGGGTATAACATTTATTGAAATGACTGAAATTCTGATAGACTGGTTTTTAATATAAAGATATCATTTTAGCGTATTATTCATTGTAGTAGAAAGCGATGGGCTAGAAGAAGCCAACATAACCAACCCATAAAGTAAAATGTAACATTCATATATGGCCAGCTATGTAAACTTTAACATTGATTTATCCTGCAATATAAACTGGCTGGTTCGAGCCCTGAATGCTGATTGGTTGACAGCCGTGGTATATCAGACTGTATACGACGGGTATGATAAAACATTTATTTTTACTGCTCTAGTTACATTGGTAACCCGTTTCTATTAGCAATAAGCACCTTGGGGTTTTGTGGTAAATGGCCAATATACTATGGCTAAGGGCTGTGTCCAGGCACCCGCATGGCGTCGTGAGTAAGAATCAAGTCAAATCAAATCAAATTGTATTAATTACATGCGCCGAATACAACAGGTGTAGACCTTAGAGTGAAATGCTTACTTACGAGCTCCTAACCAACAATGCCGTTAAAAAAAATACAGATAAGACAAAAAAGTAACAAGTAATTAAAGAGCAGCAGTGAAATAACAATATTGAGGCTATATAGAGGGGGTACCGGTAGAGAGTCAATGTGCGGGGTCACCGGTTAGTTGAGGTAGTATGTACATGTAGGTAGAGTTATTAAAGAGATTATGCATAGATGATAACAACAGAGAGTAGCAGCGGTGTAAAGGGGGGGGGGCAATGCAAATAGTCTGGGTAGCCATTTGATTAGATGTTCAGGAGTCTTGTGGCCTGGGGGTAGAAGCTGTTTAGAAGCCTCGTGGACCTAGACTTGACGCTCCGGTACTGCTTGACGTGCGGTAGCAGAGAGAACAGTCTATGACTTGGGTGGCTGGAGTCTTTGACAATTTTTAGGGCTTTCCTCGGACACCGCCTGGTATAGAGGTCCTGGATGGCAGGAAGCTTGGCCCCAGTGATGTACGGGGCCGTTCGCACTACCTTCTGTAGTGCCTTGCGGTCGATGGCCGAGCAGTTGCCATACCAGGCAGTGATGCAACCAGCCAGGATTCTCTCTATGGTGCAGCTGTAGAACCTTTTGAGGATCTGAGGACCCATGCCAAATCTTTTCAGTCTCCTGAGGCGGGAATATGTTTTGTCGTGCCCTCTTCAAGTTTGTAAGTGGTGTAGACACCAAGGAACTTGAAGCTCTCAACCTGCTCTACTACAGCCCCGTCGATGAGAATGGGGGCGTGCTCGTTCCTCCTTTTCCTGTAGTCCACAATCATCTCCTTAGTCTTGATCACGTTGAGGGAGAGGTTGTTGTCCTGGCACCATACGGCCAGGTCTCTGACCTCCTCCCTATAGGCTGTCTCGTCGTTGTCGGTGATCAGGCCTACCACTGTTGTGTCATTGGAAAACGTAATGATGGTGTTGGAGTCGTACCTGGCCGTGCAGTCATGAGTGAACAGGGAGTACATGAGGGGACTGAGCACGTACACCTGAGGGGCCCCTGTGTTGAGGATCAACGTGGTGGATGTGTTGTTACCTACCCTTACCACCTGGGGGTGGCCCGTCAGGAGGTCCAGGATCCAGTTGCAGAGGGAGGTGTTTAGTCCCAGGGTCCTTAGCTTATTGATGAGCTTTGAGGCCACTATGGTGTTGAACGCTAAGCTGTAGTTAACCTCTCTAGTGGGTGTGGGACGCTACCGTCCCACCTGGACAACATCCGGTGAAATTGCAGAGCGCCAAATTCAAAAACAGAAATACTCATAATAAAAATTCATAAAACATACAAGTGTTATACATCGGTTTAAAGAATAACTTCTTGTTAATCCAACCACGGTGTCAGATTTCAATAAGGCTTTACGGCGAAAGCACACCATGCGATTATCTGAGGACAGCGCCCAGCACATAAACATTATATACAGTTACCAGCCAAGTAGATTAGTCACAAAAGTCAGAAATAGCAATGAATCACTTACCTCTGATGATCTTCATATGACCTTCATATGGGGCGGCAGCATAGCCTAGTGGTTAGAGCTTTGGACTAGTAACTGAAAGGTTGCAAGATCGAATCCCTGAGCCGACAAGGTACAATCTGTCGTTCTGCCCCTGAACAAGGCAGTTAACCCACTGTTCCTAGGCTGTCATTGAAAATAAGAATTTGTTCTTAACTGACTTGCCTAGTTAAATAAAGGTAAATAAAATAAAAATGGTTGCACTCACAAGATTCCCAGTTACACAATAAATGTTCAATAAAGTCCCTCTTTATATCCAAAAACCTCAGTTTTGTTGGCGCGTTTCGCTCAGTAATCCAATGGCTCAAAGGCAGTCACAACAGGCAGACGAAAAATCCAAGTTCGTAGAAACATGTCAAATATAATAATAATAATAATCGATAATATTTCGGTCATGCGCAGCAAACAGCTCTGGGTACTTCCCACTATCCACTGACTCAAAGTGGTCTTACTCCCTCATTTTTTCAGAATACAAGCCTGAAACAATTTCTAAAGACTGTTGACATTTAGTGGAAGCCATAGGAACTGCAATCTAGGTCCTAACCATTGACATACTGCATAGGCAGGCAAGAGAAAAGCACCCACATCCCACTTCCTGGATGGATTTTACTCCGTTTTTTGCCTGCCATATCAGTTCTGTTATACTCACAGACATTATTTTATGCATATCCTAGCTTCTGGGCCTGAGTAACAGGCAGTTTACTTTGGGCACGCTTTTCATCCGGAGGTGAAAATAGTGCTCCCTACCCTAGTGAGGTTAATGAACAACATTCTCACATAGGTGTTCCTTTTGTCCAGGTGGGAAAGGGCAGTGTGGAGTGCAATAGAGATTGCATAATCTGTGGATCTGTTGGTGCGGTATGCAAATTGGAGTGGGTCTCGGGTTTCTGGGATAATGGGGTTGATATGCACCATGACCAGCCATGATTGGCCTTATTGCTTAAATAGATGTTGTTCAATTGGTAACATACATTTTTGTCTTCTTCTAATGCCTCTTAAGGGGAAAGTCATTTAAAAGTAACTGAATGTAATCAGATTACGTTACTGAGTTTGGGTAATCCAAAATGACGTTACTGATTACAATTGTGGACAGGTAACTAGTAACTGTAACAGATTACATTTAGAAAGTAACCTACTCAACCCTGACCACACACACGCATGCACACACACACGCTTCCTTCCCCTAATCAGTTAGTTTCTTCACCCGGCAAATCCTACATTTTCCTTAAATATTAAAAAGCAGCAGCGCATCATATTTCGTTTGATGTGTCTAGTGCTGCCTGCTGAAGGAAGGTTTATGCCTGGAGTGAGAGAGAGAGAGAGAGAGAGAGAGAGAGGGGAGAGAGAGAGAGAGAGAGAGAGGAGAGCGAGAGAGAGCGAGGAGAGAGAGCGAGAGAGAGCAAGAGAGAGACTATGTGAGAGAGAGAGAGAGAGAGACTGTGTGAGAGAGAGAGAGACTATGTGAGAGAGAGAGAGAGAGAGAGGAGAGAGAGCGAGAGAGAGAGAGAGCGAGAGAGAGACTATGTGAGAGAGACTATGTGAAAGAGAGAGAGAGAGACACAGTATGTGAGAGAGAGAGTGAGAGAGAAAGAAAGAGCGAGAGAGCGAGGAGAGAGAGCGAGAGAGAGACTATGTGAGCGAGAGAGAGAGAGAGAGGGAGAGAGACTATGTGTGAGAGAGAGAGAGACTATGTGAGAGAGAGACTATGTGAGAGAGAGAGAGAGAGACCCCATGCTGTACTGGACAGAGGAGCACCCAGAGACCCCTACCAGACCACTGCACCACCAAGGAGCCCCAGGCCCCTTCAACGCCACACCAGACCCAGTGCACCCCACAGGCCCCACCCACCCCCAGAGCATCACCACTTACATCGGCTTAGCCAGACCAGACCGGGCCCAGCCTATTATCCCGCACCAGACCACCACCCCTACCAGACCAGAGAGGAAGTCCCATGGCCCAGACCTGGCCCCCCTCCACCTCACAGGGCCCAACAGCAGGACCAGCGCAGCTACGCGGAGGTCGTCAGAGGACAGGAGAACCCTGTAGGATTAAGTGAGATTAAACAGCTCCTCCAATACATCTGCACTAAACTGCACTAAACACACACGGACGCATACACACACACACCACACACACACACACACACACACACACACACACACACACACACTCCTATTGTACTAGAATTTACTTGTTCAATGAATAGGAATATTTAACACAATAACAGAATAAATGTTAGCTGATATCCTGTTTATCTCACTCTTAACAACTTATTAGTTAATCGTTACTGTATTTCTGACTGCTACTCTTTCTTTTTGCAACATGAAATCACTATCAGTTAGCATGTGGAACATTCAGGGTCTAAACTCATCAACCTTTGGTCTGAAGAGTTTAGCACTGGAGTTCAACAAAAATCTGAAAGATGTTGACGTCATCATTCTGCAGGAGACATGGTGTAAGGCTGACGTTGTCACTCACTGTCCCACAGGCTACAGAGAGGTCATTGTGCCATCACAGAAACACAGCTCTGTCAATAGAGGCAGAGACTCTGGAGGATTGATCATTTGGTACAAATCCGAACTACAAAATCTAATTGATCCCCTCAAAATTGGCAAATACCACATTTGGTTAAAACTAAAAAAAGAACTTGTACTGACAGAAAAAGACGTGTTCCTTTGCGCAATATATATCCCCCCCTCAGAATCCCCATATTACTCAGAGGAGATCTTCCCCACCCTCGAGGAAGAGACGTGCCATTTCCAGGCCCAGGGAAATGTGCTCATCTGTGGGGACACAAATGCGCGCACAGGAACACTACCTGATCTAACGAGCACACGAGGGGACAGCTTTATTACAGGCCATACTGTTTCTAACTATCTTAATCTCCCCCATAGAAACAACAGTGACAGCACCGTCAACAAAAACGGAAGGGATCTTTTGCAGCTCTGTAGAAGCCTGGGTCTGTACTTTGTCAATGGTAGGTTACGGGGGGACTCTTTGGGGAGATTCACCTATTGCTCACCTCTTGGCCACAGTACAGTAGACTATATGATCACAGACATGGACCCCTTCTCTCTCAGCTCATTCACTGTCAAGCCACTAACACCTCTGTCTGATCACAGCCAAATTACGTTGTTCCTCAAAAGAACAGACCTGGAAACAACCACACATTCACAGCCCAGTAAGCTGTACAACATCAGAAATTCATACAGATGGGCCCAAAACAGCACAGAAGAATACCAGAAAGCAACCTGGAACCAAAATATCCAAACACTCTTAGATAACTTTCTGGATACCACATTCACTCACAGTAAAGAAGGCATCAATCTAGCAGTACGAAACATCAACTATATATTCAGGCAAACGGCAAAAGAAGCACAATTGAAATTGATAAAAAACAAAACTAAAAAAATCACAGATGACAACTGGTTTGATGCAGATTGTAAAATTATAAGGAAAAAACTTAGAACACTATCCAACCAAAAGCACAGAGACCCAAATAATGGTGAATTACGCCTTCATTACCGTGAGACTTTAAAACTCTATAAACGTACACTCAGAACCAAAAAAGCACAGTACAACAGCAAGCAGCTGACACTAATTGAGGAGTCCATAAACACAAACAACTTTTGGCAAAATTGGAAAAAAAACTAAAAAAATCTAAACAAGAGGAATTAGCAATACAAAATGGTGACATATGGACAACCCATTTCAAAACACTCTACAACACCGTTCAAATTGACACAAACGCAGAACAACGCCAAATCCATGAGAAGTTGAATGGATTAGAAAAAGCTATAAAGGACAATCAAAACCCATTGGACTCCCCAATTACTGACCAGGAGCTCTATAAGAAACTTCAGGCTCTCAAATTTAAAAAAGCCTGCGGACCTGATGGCATCCTAAATGAGATGCTCAAACTCACTAGTGCAAAATTTCAATTGGCTATATTAAAATTGTTTAATTTGATCCTGAGTGTAGGTTATTTCCCTGACATCTGGAATCAAGGACTCATAACCCCAATCTTTAAGAATGGAGACAAATTTGACCCTAACAATTACAGAGGCATTTGTGTGAACAGTAACCTGGGGAAGGTTTTCTGTAGTATCATCAATGTAAGAGTTCTAAACTTCCTTAATAAGCACAATGTCTTGAGTAAAAGCCAAATTGGATTTATACCAAAACATCGCACAACTGATCATATTTACACCTTACACACCCTGATAGATAAACATGTCCACCAAAATAATACCAAAATATACACTTGCTTTATCGACTTCCAAAAAGCATTTGATTCTATTTGGCATACAGGACTGTTCTACAAAGTTATTGAAAGTGGTGTAGGGGGTAAAACATATGACATAATTAAATCAATGTATACTGGCAATACGTGCAGCATTAAAATTGGTAAGAAAAGGACAGAATTCTTTAACCAGGGGCGGGGCCTTCGTCAGGGTTGCAATCTGAGCCCTGCACTCTTCAATATTTACATTAACGAATTGGCCATTATTCTAGAAAAATCCTCAGCCCCTGGTGTTAGTCTCCACAATTCAGAAGTTAAATGCCTACTCTTCGCAGATGACCTATGCCTGCTGTCACCCACAGCACCTGGCCTACAGCAGAGCCTGGACCTGCTAGAGCAGTACTGCCAGACCTGGGCCCTGGCAGTAAACCCCAAAAAGACTAAAATAATGATTTTCCAGAGAAGATCCAGATCTCAGGGAATTAGACCAAAGTTCTCAATTGGTACAAAATATATAGAGTACTGTACACACTACAATTACTTAGGTTTAAAAATAAGCTCAACTGGACACCTTAATGAGGCAGTGAATGAACTGAGAGAGAAAGCACGCAGGGCATTCTACGCCATTAAAAAGCAAATTCAAATTGAAATACCTATTAAAATTTGGCTAAAACTAATTGAATATGTCATTGAACCAATTGCACTTTATGGCAGCGAGGTGTGGGGTCCACTTGCAAAACAAGATTTCATCAAATGGGACAAAAACCCCATTGAAACCCTACATGCAGAGTTCTGTAAGATTCTCCTACGTGTCCAGAGGAAAACTACAAACAATGCATGCAGGGCAGAATTAGGCCAATATCCACTAATAATAAAAACTCAAAAAAGAGCAATTAAGTTTTGGAAACATCTAAAATACAGTGACCCCCTCTCATATCATTACCAAGCCCTGCAATGCCAAGAGCTGAGCAAAGAAAAGGGTCCCCTCATCCAGCTGGTCCTGGGGCTGAGTTCACAAACCTGTTCTACTAACACACTGAAGCCTCAGGACCCTCATCCAGCTGGTCCTGGGGCTGAGTTCACAAACCTGTTCTACTAACACACTGAAGCCTCAGGACCCTCATCCAGCTGGTGCTGGGGCTGAGTTCACAAACCTGTTCTACTAACACACTGAAGCCTCAGGACCAGAACATCCAATCAATCAGAATAAACCAAATTACAACACAGTCAAAACAAAACTACATTGCTTATTGGGAAACACAAGCACAAACACAAAGCAAAATGCAGTGCTATCTGGCCCTAAATCGACAGTACACTATGGCTAAATATTTGACCATGGTTACTGATCAAAACCTTAGAAAAACCTTGACAAAGTACAGGCTCAGTGAGCACAGCCTTGCCATTGAGAAGGGTAGACACAGGAAAACCTGGCTCCCTGTAGAGGAAAGGCTGTGCAACCACTGCACAACAGCAGAACCTGAGACGGAGCTGCATTTCCTGACAAAATGTCAAAAATATAAAACAATTAGAGAGTGTCATTTCCCCAAATTTGAAATCCTTATTCAAGGTTTTAAAGACCTCTCTGACGAGGATAGGCTACCCATCCTGTTGGGGGAGGACGCAGAGAGCTGTGGGTTGGCAGCGCACTACATTGCTGCCTGCCATAAGTTGAGGGACAGTGTCTGACAGACCAATAAACCTGCACATGTCCTCAACTGTATGATTATTGTTATTGTTGAATGTATGGTTATATTGACCGTTGGTTATTGTTGTTACTGTTGTCCCGTTGACAATTTTTGATTCTCATTTTTATTTATTTTTTATATTGTAAATATCCAAAGTAAGCTTTGGCAATATGTACATTGTTACGTCATGCCAATAAAGCGAATTGAATTGAATTGAATTGAGAGACAGAGAGACTATATGAGAGAGAGACTATGTGAGAGAGAGAGAGAGAGACTATATGAGAGAGAGAGACTATGTGTGAGAGAGAGAGAGAGAGAGAGAGAGGGAGAGAGACTATGTGTGTGAGAGAGAGAGAGGGAGAGAGACTATGTGAGAGAGAGAGAGAGAGACTATATGAGAGAGAGACTATGTGAGAGAGAGAGAGAGAGAGAGAGAGAGAGAGAGAGAGAGACTATATGAGAGAGAGACTATGTGTGTGAGAGAGAGAGAGAGAGAGAGGGAGAGACTATGTGAGAGAGAGAGAGAGAGAGAGAGAGAGAGAGAGAGGGAGAGAGACTATGTGAGAGCTGTATAAACAGTGTCCAACGTTGTGAAATAAAGTAGCATCTGGAAATTTAGTCCAGGCTTTGATGGTTTATTAAAGTTCAGATTATCTCTCACATTCAAGTTATTATGTTGTTCGTCTATGTGTTAGTCAATCTCTCTGTGGCTTCCTCTCCTCTCCTCTCCTCTCCTCTCCTTTCCTCTCCTTTCCTCTCCTCTCCTCTTCTCTCCTTTCCTCTCCTCTCCTCTCCTCTCCTCTCCTTTCCTCTCCTCTCCTCTCCTCTCATTTCCTCTCCTCTCCTCTCCTCCTCTCCTCTCCTCTCCTCTCCTCTCCTCTCCTCTCCTCTCCTCTCCTCTCCTCTCCTCTCCTCTCCTCTCCTCTCCTCTCTCCTCTCCTCTCCTCTCCTCTCCTGTCCAAATATTTGAGTGGTTCCCTTTCCTGTTCAGGGCTAGGAATAGCTGCAGTTCATCATCTGATGGTCTTGTATCATGTGGGAAAATGTATTTACATTTCATGGCTGTGTGGGATTTAGGCACATTCCTGAATCCTGCCACACAATCAACCACTGTTGTTGAATGAGTGGATGTGGAGGATGTGTGGGGTAATATTCAATACAGACCCAGGCTATGTCTACTTTTGACCACAGCCCTATGGGCCCTGGTATAGGAAATGGGGTATCGTTTAGGGTGTAGCCCAGATTGAGAGTTTCTAACTATAGTACCATTCTGATGGAGAGTTCTGTTGTTGTTATGGTGACAAGAGGGGTAATGAGGTGCCTGCCTGCGGAACCCTGGCCTTGACTTTCCACCGTCGCCATAACAACCGTCATCTAGCCAAACTAAAACTTCAAGAAGGAGAGAAGTGACAAAAACAACATGTTGTCTTGGTTGTTGTCGTCACATAGCACAAGACAGTGCCCACATCAAAGAAGTGTATTTCTTGATTTGAGATCAAAAGCTTTGCTTTATGGTCAATTTGATTTGTTGAACAAAATCCAAATCTGATTTCTAGGTCCATATAAAAGATCAGTATTGGCCTATTACAGGTGGTGTGGCCCCTGTAGAGAGGACACAGAGTGTTCAGTACTGTTACCACGCTGTTGCTCTGTGAGTCCCAGTTTAACAAGGCTGTTGGCAGAATAACAATGCTGCTATAAAGAGATGCTTGTTATAGGAACGCTGCTCTGACTGGTCTTTACATCATACCAGTTCACATGCTGTCTGCCTGTCTGTCCGTCTGTCTATCCTTTCTCTTCACAACACCATAGTTCGCATGCTGTCTGTCTGTCTGTCTGTTCGCCTGTCTGTCATTCTGGCTGTCTGTCCGTCGTGTATCCTTTCTCTTCACAACACCATAGTTCGCATGCTGTCTGTCTGTCTGTTCGCCTGTCTGTCATTCTGGCTGTCTGTCTGTCCGTCCATCTGAGTGTCTGTCCTTTCTTTGCACCAAAATAGAACTCAGTAGTCAGCTGTTCCAATGTCGCATCAATTGTTTCCTGAAACGCGACACGACCACGGCCTCCCAGACCCCAGCCCGGTCCCTGACCCTGTCCACGGCTCATTGATTGGACTTTAGTAATGGCTGTGTTGTTAGCCAACACAGGTTCTGTCAAAATGCTGTGTGTGTGTCTGTGTCTGTGTCTGTGTCTGTGTCTGTGTCTGTGCCTTCCTTCCTTCCTTCCGGATAGAGAGCAGAGAAGCAGAGATGCCTTCAAAATCTTGCACCCTTAACAGTTGATGGGTAATTGGAAGTCAAACCCTTGTTTCTGACCCTTGTCCACCAAGCCCTAGCCACCCCATATCCATCAGAAATAGTTAGCTTCCTCAAGTGCTTCTTGAACACATTTGTAATTAAGGAAACTTTTGCGAGATCAACTTTGGCATTCCCTCGCTCTATTTCTGTGTGTTTGGCCGTGAGCCCATCCATTTGTGTTGACATAAAGAGTCAGCTGGAGGGAAGGGGACCAATTATATCTGCTGCCTAGCGGTGTGTGTGTGTGTGTGTGTGTGTGTGTGTGTTTTTCTATGTGTGTGCGTGCATGTGTGTGTGTGTGTTCGCTCTGCTCAGCCTCATCGTTTGTCTCCTTGCCTATCTGCCTTCAGAGACTCCCCACTTAGCCCTGTGGGGCATACAGGACACACACACGTGCACACACACACACACACGTGCACACTCACACATATTTACACTCATACACAGGCATGCACGCGCACACACACACACACACACACACACACACACACACACACACACACACACACACACACACACACACACACACACACACACCAGAGACAGCCTCCCTCAGAGCTACCATCAATCTATTTCACTCTCTATTTTAACCAATGACTCTTCTCCTTTACTGGCTGTTCACTTCATTAGATGGATGTCGATCTTGTATGTCCACGTCTTTTCTGTGTTATTACTGTCAAACTATCGTCCATCCGCTCAGTGACATGTCTGTTGGCGTGGACTGTAGTTTTGTCTTGGGGTTCATTCTGTTCTAGCTATGGCCGTAGTGACCTTGAATAAGTCCATCATTTGGAGACTCTGTTTCTGTGTCTGCTCTCAACTGAAGACAATGACGTATTATTCTTTCTGTATGTGTTGTCATTACATCTGTATGTGTTGTTATTCCCTCTGTGTGTGCTCTTATTCCTTCTGTATGTGCTGTTATTCCTTCTGTATGTGTTGTTTGAATGTCGCTTGTCCATGTAGCAAATGTGCTGTTGGAATCTGGAAGCTTTTTGGTTGTGTGTTCAGGGATGTGTCTGGTACTATGAGGTTCAGGGATGTGTCTGGTACTATGAGGTTCAGGGATGTATCTGGTACTATGAGGTTCAGGGATGTGTCTGGTACTATGAGGTTCAGGGATGTATCTGGTACTATCTGAGGTTCAGGGATGTATCTGGTACTATGAGGTTCAGGGATGTGTCTGGTACTATGAGGTTCAGGGATGTGTCTGGTACTATGAGGTTCAGGGATGTATCTGGTACTATGAGGTTCAGGGATGTATCTGGTACTATGAGGTTCAGGGATGTGTCTGGTACTATGAGGTTCAGGGATGTGTCTGGTACTATGAGGTTCAGGGATGTGTCTGGTACTATGAGGTTCAGGGATGTGTCTGGTACTATGAGGTTCAGGGATGTGTCTGGTACTATGAGGTTCAGGGATGTGTCTGGTACTATGAGGTTCAGGGATGTGTCTGGTACTATGAGGTTCAGGGATGTGTCTGGTACTATGAGGTTCAGGGATGTATCTGGTACTATGAGTTCAGGGATGTGTCTGGTACTATCTGAGGTTCAGGGATGTGTCTGGTACTGTGAGGTTCAGGGATGTGTCTGGTACTATCTGAGGTTCAGGGATGTGTCTGGTACTATGAGGTTCAGGGATGTGTCTGGTACTATGAGGTTCAGGGATGTATCTGGTACTATCTGAGGTTCAGGGATGTGTCTGGTACTATCTGAGGTTCAGGGATGTGTCTGGTACTATGAGGTTCAGGGATGTGTCTGGTACTATGAGGTTCAGGGATGTGTCTGGTACTATGAGGTTCAGGGATGTGTCTGGTACTATGAGGTTCAGGGATGTATCTGGTACTATGAGGTTCAGGGATGTGTCTGGTACTATGAGGTTCAGGGATGTGTCTGGTACTATGAGGTTCAGGGATGTATCTGGTACTATGAGGTTCAGGGATGTGTCTGGTACTATGAGGTTCAGGGATGTGTCTGGTACTATGAGGTTCAGGGATGTATCTGGTACTATGAGGTTTAGGGTTATGTGTCTGCTGGCTTAGTTTTTTTATTACTTACATCCTGCAGTGCTTTGATTGTTTTAGAAAAGCGTATTTAAATCCTTCTGTATCTATCATTCTAATTGTTTTGTTCGATAGCGAGTAAACATACGAGAAAAGTCGTCCTCTAATAGCATTGATGGTTTGGTTGTTAATGACCAGACCAAAATAACCCCAGAAACAGACAACCCAAATGAGGTCAGTGGCTATAACCTGTCTGTGTCTACAGGAGGCCCTACAACATCGCTCTGGTTGGACCTAACAATAGCTATTGAACAGTCACAGTGGCTAAAAGGAGGGAGATAGGCTATTGAATGGCAGTAATGGGTGTGTAATGGCTTACACAGGCCAGGGGCTACAAGGTAAACTGGTTCAGGACTACAGATGCAGTATCTTAATTTGATCATCCTGTTGTTGCAGGAAATGTTTCCGCACAGCAGGAAATGCAAACTTGTAGTGTTTTTGAGGTTTGAAAAGGATTCTAAAGTTAGTAATTTCCTCTTAAAAATATTGAGTCTTGAAAAATGTATCAACCCCTTAATTAAACAAATTTCCATTAATTATAATCCACCTAACAATTCACATTTCCTGTTGTTGTAAGACTATTTTCCTGTTGTGTGAAACTTGCTCAAATTATGGCATCTGTCCAGTTTAAACAGACTGTAATAAACGTAACATGGTCTCATGAAAATTAAATGATTGTTGTTATATTTAGTATGTCACCTGGACTGATATACAGTATTAGTTCTAAACTCAACAAAAAAAAGAAATGTCCCTTTTTCAGGACCCTGTCTTTCAAAAAGAATTAGTAGAAATCAAAATAACTTCACAGATCTTCATTGTGAAGTGTTTAAACACTGGTTCCCAAGTTTGTTCAATGAACCATAAACAATTAATGAACATGCACCCGTGGAACGGTCGTTAAGACACTAACAGCTTACAGACGGTAGGCAATTAAGGTCACAGTTATGAAAACTTAGGACACTAAAGAGGCCTTTCTACTGACTCTGAAAAACACCAAAAGAAAGATGCCCAGGGTCCCTGCTCATCTGCGTGAATGTGCCTTAGGCATGCTGCAAAGAGGCATGAAGACTGCAGATATGGCCAGGGCAATAAATTGCAATGTCTGTACTGTGAGACGCTTAAGACAGCGCTACAGGGCGACAGGATGGACAGCTGATCATCCTCGCAGTGGCAGACCACGTGTAACAACACCTGCACAAGATCGGTACATCCGGACATCACACCTGAGGGACAGGTACAGGATGGCAACAACAACTGCCCGAAATACACCAGGAACACACAATCCCTCCATCAGTGCTCAGAATGTCGGCAATAGGCTGAGAGAGGCTGGACTGAGGGCTTGTAGGGCTGTTGTAAGGCAGGTCCTCACCAGACATCATCGGCAATAATGTTGCCTATGGGCACAAGTCCACAGTCCCTGGACCAGACAGGACTGGCAAAAAGTGCTCTTCACTGACGAGTCACGGTTTTGTCTCACATGGGGTGATGGTCGGATTCGCGTTTATCGTCAAAGGAATGAGCGTTACACAGAGGCCTGTACTCTGGAGCAGGATTGATTTGGAGGTGGAGGGTCTGTTATGGTCTGGGGCAGTGTGTTTCACAGCATAATCGGACTGAGCTTGTTGTCATTGCAGGCAATCTCAGTGCTGTGCGTTACAGGGAAGACATCCTCCTCCCTCATGTGGTACCCTTCCTGCAGGCTCATCCTGACATGACCCTCCAGCATGACAATGCCACCAGCCATACTGCTCGTTCTGTGCGTGATTTCCTGCAAGACAGCAATGTCAGTGTTTTGCCATGGCCAGCGAAGAGCCCGGATCTCAATCCCATTGAGCACGTCTGGGACCTGTTGGATCGGAGGGTGAGGGCTTGGGCCATTCCCCCCAGAAATGTCCAGGAACTTGCAGGTGCCTTGGTGGAAGAGTGGGGTAACATCTCACAGCAAGAACGGGCAAATCTGGTGCAGTCCATGAAGAGGAGATGCACTGCAGTACTTAATGCAGCTGGTGGCCACACCAGATACTGACTGTTACTTTTGATTTTGACTCCCCCTTTGTTCAGGGACATGTTATTCCATTTCTGTTAGTCACATGTCTTTGGAACTTGTTCAGTTTGTCTCAGTTGTTGAATCTTGTTATGTTCATACAAATATTTACAGATGTTAAGTTTGCTGAAAATGAACGCAGTTAACAGTGAGAGGACGTTCCTTTTTTTTGCTAAGTTTATGTTACTGATGGGTCCATGTTTATACTGTACTTCTGGAGCTTAGGGTGGTGGCAACAAGTGAACGCAACCTTCTATAATGTCAGGTAACATTTTGTGAGGTCCCAGTTTGATTCAAAGCTAATGCCATCATGAGGATATTTCATGAATATTAACAATGTTCTCAAAAAAGTGTTGATAATGTCACTGAAGAAGGTTATGCTCACATGGACTACCATTTCTAACCCACGAGAAAACCCAGAAGGATTGTATGAGCGAGCAGAGGTTGTTTGCAGGGAAGAAGGGCAGTCTGGGACATGAAGTCTTAATGACCATAAGTTGTAAAAAACTTTGAGACCTTTATCATGCTCATACATTTTTCATCCATTAGATATCATGAACTACCTCTCTCTCTCTCTCTCTCTCAATTCAATTCAATTCAATTCAATTCAAGGGCTTTATTGGCATGGGAAACATATGTTAACATTGCCAAAGCAAGTGAAGTAGATAATAAACAAAAGTGAAATAAACAATAAAAATGAACAGTAAACATTACACTCCCAGAAGTTCCAAAAGAATTAAGACATTTCAAATGTCACATTATGTTACACAGTGTTGTAATGATGTGCAAATACTGAAAGTACAAAAGGGAAAATAAATAAACATAAATATGGGTTGTATTTACAATGGTGTTTGTTCTTCACTGGTTGACCTTTTCTTGTGGCAACATGTCACAAATCTTGCTGCTGCGATGGCACACTGTGGTATTTCACTCAATAGATATGGGAGTTTATCAAAATTGGGCTTGTTTTCGAATTCTTTGTGGGTGTCTGTAATCTGAGGGAAATCTGTCTCTCTAATATGGTCATACATTTGGCAGGAGGTTAAGAAGTGCAGCTCAGTTTCCACCTCATTTTGTGGGCAGTGTGCACATAGCCTGTCTTCTCTTGAGAGCCAGGTCTGCCTACGGCAGCCTTTCTCAATATTAAAGCTATGCTCACTGAGTCTGTAGTCTGTACATAGTGAAAGCTTTCCTTCAGTCACAGTGGTTAGGTATTCTGCCACTGTGTACTCTCTGTTTTGGGCCAAATAGCATTCCAGTTTGCTTCATTTTTTGTGAATTCTTTCCATGTGTCAAGTAATTATCTTTTTGTTTTCTCATGATTTGGTTGGGTCTAATTGTGCAGCTGTCCTGGGGCTCTGTGGGGTCTGTTTGTGTTTGTGAACAGAGCCCCAGGACCAGCTTGCTTAGGGGACTCTTCTCCACGTTCATCTCTCAGTAGGTGATGGCTTTGTTATGGAAGGTTTGGGAATCGCTTCCTTTTAGGTGGTTGTAGAATTTAATGGCTCTTTTCTGGATTTTGATAATTACCAGGTATTGGCCTAATTCTGCTCTGCATGCATTATTTGGTGTTTTACATTGTACACGAAGGATATTTTTGCAGAATTCTGCATGCAGTCTCAATTTGGTGTTTGTCCCATTTTGTGAATTATTGGTTGGTGAGCGGACCCCAGACCTCACAACCATAAAGGGCAATGGGTTCTACAACTGATTCAAGTACTTTTAGCCAGATCCTAATTGGTATGTCAAATTTTATGTTCCTTTTGATGGCATACAAGGCCCTTCTTGCCTTGTCTCTCAGATCGTTCACAGATTTGTGGAAGTTACCTGTGGCGCTGATGGTTAAGCCAAAGTATGTATCGTTTTTTGTGTGCTGTAGGGCAACGGTGTCTAGATGGAATTTTAATTTGTGGTCCTGGCGATTGGACCTTTTTTGGAACACAATTATTTTGGTCTTACTGAGATGTACTGTCAGGGCCCAGGTCTGACAGAATCTGTGCAATTTGTTGATATATATGTTGAAGTGGGTGGGGCTTAAGCTGCATGTGTGTTTTTTGCCAATTTTCCCTGCAAACTTGTTGTTTGTGTACATGGATTTTATAATGTCGTATGTTTTTCCCCCAACACAACTTTTCATCAATATGTATAGCAATCCTTCTTGCCAAATTGAGTCGAAGGCTTTTTTTTAAATCAACAAAGCATGAGAAGGCTTTGCCTTTGTTTTGGTTTGTTTGTTTGTTTGTTTGTCAATTAGGGTGTGCAGGGAGAATATGTGTCACGGGCTGGCTCGAGGAACAACAGGAGAGGTAGAGTCAGGCGCAGGAGACAGAGAGAGTTCGTGACCACACTTCTTTATTGATAGCACTGTACGTGGTCGACAAGGTATAGGGGCGCAGCCCTGAACGATTCTGCGGTGGTGTACACAAAATAAAACAAACCACAGGCAGAAGGGAAAAATTCAGTACACGTTCTTTACGAACACAAAACCCGGACAAGCAACACAATCACGTACAACCACATACATCCTACGCTAACCTAAATAACCCCCCCTTACTAATGACTAACCCAAAACAGGTGCGTGCCTACCTAGACCTAACCAAACGAAAGTGAAACAAAAAGGGATCGATGGCAGCTAGTAGGCCGGCGACGACGACCGCCGAGCTCCACCTGGCCGAGGAGGGGCGCCACCATCCGTCACTGTCGTGACAGTACTCCCCCCCTGACGCGCGGCTCCCGCAGCGCGCCGTCGCCGGCCTCGAGGACGCCCCGGAGGGCGAGGCGCAGGGTGATCCGGATGGAGGCTGTGGAACTCCCGGATGAGCGCTGGGTCCAGTATGTCCTCCACCGGTACCCAGCACCTCTCCTCCGGGCCGTACCCCTCCCAGTCCACGAGGTACTGCAGGCCCCTCGCCCGGCGTCTGGAGTCCAAGATGGACCGGACTGTGTACGCCGGGGGCCCCCCGATGTCCAGGGGTGGTGGAGGGACCTCCCGTACCTCATTTTCCTGCAGCGGACCAGCTACCACCGGCCTGAGGAGAGACACATGAAACGAGGGATTAATGCGATAATAATTAGGAAGTTGTAATCTGTAACACACCTCGTTTATTCTCCTCAGGACTTTAAATGGCCCCACAAACCGCGGACCCAGCTTCCGGCAGGGCAGGCGGAGGGGCAGGTTCCGGGTCGAGAGCCAGACTCTCTCCCCTGGGGTGAACACGGGGGCCTCGCTGCGGTGCCGGTCAGCGCTCGCTTTTTGTCGCTCCCTGGCTCGTTCCAGGGATTCCTGCACAGCGTTCCAGGTCTCCCTTGAGCGCTGCACCCATTCCTCCACCGCAGGGGCCTCCGTCTGGCTCTGATGCCATGGCCCCAGGACCGGCTGATAACCCAACACACATTGGAATGGTGACATGTTGGTCGAGGAGTGGCGCAAAGAGTTCTGAGCCATATCGGCCCATGGCACGAACCTTGCCCACTCCCCTGGCCGGTCCTGGCAGTAGGACCGCAGGAACCTGCCCACCTCCTGGTTTACCCTTTCCACCTGCCCATTACTTTCGGGGTGAAACCCCGAGGTCAGACTGACCGAAACCCCCAGCCGCTCCATAAATGCCCGCCACACTCGGGACGTGAACTGGGGGCCTCGATCTGAGACGATATCCTTGGGCACCCCGTAGTGCCGGAAGACGTGGGTGAATAAGGCTTCCGCGGTCTGCAGGGCCGTAGGAAGACCGGGTAACGGAATCAGACGGCAGGACTTAGAAAACCGGTCCACAACGACCAGGATCGTAGTGTTGCCCTGAGACGGCGGGAGATCGGTCAAGAAATCCACCGCCAGGTGGGACCATGGTCGTTGTGGAACCGGGAGGGGTTGTAATTTCCCTCTAGGCAGGTGCCTGGGAGCCTTACTCTGAGCGCACACCGAACAGGAGGAGACATAGTGCCTCACGTCCCTCACCAAGGTGGGCCACCAGTATCTCCCACTAAGACCATGCACTGTCCGCTCAACCCCTGGGTGACCCGAGGAGGGAAGCGTGTGAGCCCACCGAATCAGCCGATCGCGAACACCGAGCGGAAGGTACTTCCGACCCACTGGACACTGCGGAGGAGTAGGCTCCGTCCGTAATGCCCGCTCGATGTCCGCGTCCACCTCCCAGACCACCGGTGCCACCAGGCAGGAGGCTGGAAGGATGGGCGTGGGCTTGGTGGACCGTTCCTCGGCGTCATGGAGACGAGACAGTGCGTCGGCCTTAGTGTTCCGGGAACCTGGGATATACGAGATGTTAAACCGAAATCTCGTAAAGAACATCGCCCACCTGGCTTGACGCGGGTTCAGTCTCCTCGCCGCCCGGATGTACTCCAGATTGCGGTGGTCAGTCCAGATGAGAAAAGGGTGACGCGCCCCTCAAGCCAATGTCTCCACACCTTCAGGGCTCTGACCACAGCCAACAGCTCCCTGTCCCCCACATCATAGTTACGCTCCGCCGGACTCAACTTCCTAGAGAAGAAGGCGCAGGGGCGGAGCTTGGGGGGGGCGCCCGAGCGCTGGGACAGCACGGCTCCTACCCCAGCCTCGGACGCGTCCACCTCCACTATGAAGGGCAAAGAGGGGTCCGGGTGCGCCAGCACCGGGGCGTCGGTGAACAAAACCTTCAGACGACTAAAGGCCCTGTCCGCCTCCGCGGACCACTGCAACCGCACCGGGCCCCCCTTCAACAGTGAGGTAATGGGAGCCGCCACCTGCCCAAAGCCCCGGATAAACCTCCGGTAGTAATTGGCAAATCCCAAAAACCGCTGCACTTCCTTCACCGTGGTGGGAGTCGGCCAATTACGCACGGCTGAGACGCGGTCACATTCCATCACTACCCCTGATGAGGAAATGCGATACCCCAAGAAAGAGACGGCTGGTTTGGAAAACTCACATTTCTCAGCCTTGACGTATAGGTCATGCTCCACCAGTCGCCCAAGCACTTTACGCACCAGAGACACATGCTCGGCGCGTGTAGCGGAGTAGACCAGAATGTCATCGATGTACACCACTACACCCTGACCGAGCAGGTCCCGGAGAATCTCGTCCACAAAGGATTGAAAGACTGCGGGAGCATTCTTTAACCCATACGGCATGACGAGGTACTCATAATGGCCAGATGTGGTACTAAATGCAGTTTTCCACTCGTCCCCTCCCCGGATACGCACCAGATTATATGCGCTCCTGAGATCCAATTTCGTGAAGAAGCGCGCCCTATGAAATGACTCCATCGGCGAGGCGATGAGAGGTAGTGGGTAACTGAAACCCACTGTGAAAGCATTTAGACCTCTATAGTCAAAGCACGGGCGCAGACCTCCCTCCTTCTTCTTCACGAAAAAGAAGCTTGAGGAGAAGGGTGAGTGAGATGGCCGAATGTATCCCTGCCTCAAGGATTCAGTGACGTATGTCTCCATAGCCGCTGTCTCCTCCTGAGACAGGGGATAAACGTGACTACGAGGAAGGGCAGCGCCCACCTGGAGGTTTATCGCACAGTCTCCTCGTCGATGAGGTGGTAATTGGGTCGCAATCGTTTTACTGAAGGCGATAGCCAAATCGGCATACTCTGAGGGAATGCGCACGGTGGAGACTTGGTCTGGACTATCCACAGTAGTCGCACCGATGGAAACTCCTATGCACCTGCCCGAGCACTCATTTGACCACCCCTTAAGAGCCCTCTGTCCCCACGAAATCTTAGGGTTGTGAGTGGCTAGCCAGGGAATCCCTAGAACCACTGGAAACGCTGGGGAATCGATGAGGAAAAGACTAATCCGCTCCTCATGACCCCCCCGCATTACCATGACCAGAGGTACAGTGACCTCCCTGACCAGCCCTGACCCTAGTGGTCGACTGTCTAGGGCGTGCACGGGGAAGGGTTGGTCCAACTGGACCAGGGGAATCCCTAACTTAGCCGCGACCCCACGGTCCATAAAACTCCCTGCTGCGCCTGAATCGACTAGCGCCTTAAACCGGGAGTGAGGGGAGAAACAAGGAAAAGACACTGACACATACATGTGACGTACAGGGGGCTCTGGGTGAGGCTGGTGCTGACTCACCTGAGGTGTCAAAGGAGCGCTCTGCCTGCCGTCTGGACTCCTAGGGGAGTCTCCCCAGCACCGGTCCACAGTGTGCCCTCTGCGACCACATGAGGTGCAGGAGCGACCTCCCCATCCAGTCTTCCTGGCTGCTGCCCCCCCTATCTCCATAGGCGTGGGAGCAGGAGGGCTGGAAGGTGGAATGAGCAGGGCCCGGGTCGGACGTCCGCGAGCGGCCAGCAGATTGTCCAGTCGGATGGACAGATCCACCAGTTGGTCCAGTGTGTGGGTCGTGTCCCGACAGGCTAATTCCCGGCGGACGTCCTCCCTCAAACTACAACGGTAGTGATCTATAAGGGCCCTCTCATTCCACCCTGCTCCCGCGGCCAGGGTCCGGAACTCGAGAGCGAAATCCTGCGCGCTCCTCGTCTCCTGCCTCAGGTGAAACAGCCGCTCACCCGCCGCTCTCCCCTCCGGGGGATGATCGAATACTGCCCGAAAGCGGCGGGTGAACTCTGGGTAGTTGTCCCTGGCTGAGTCCGGACTGTCCCACACGGCGTTTGCCCATTCCAGGGCCTTACCCGTGAGACAGGAGACGAGGACGCTGACGCTCTCCTCCCCCGAGGGAGGAGGACGAACGGTCGCCAGGTATAACTCCAACTGGAGTAAGAAGCCCTTACACCCAGCGGCCGTTCCATCGTACTCCCTGGGGGGAGCGAGTTTCACCCCACTGGCACTGGGGGCTGTGGGTGCTGGAGGGGGCACAGGCTGTTGGACTGCCGCGTTCGGGGGGCCGAGAGCGCGTCGGTCCCAGCTCTCCAGGCGCGCCAACACCTGATCCATGGCGTTCCCCAGCCGGTGGAGCAGGGTAGAGTGTTGGTCTACGGTTTCCTCCATGGACATGGCTGGCGCTGAAGCTCCTGCTGACTCCATTTAAGTTTTGTTACGTGATTTCTGTCACGGGCTGGCTCGAGGAACAACAGGAGAGGTAGAGTCAGGCGCAGGAGACAGAGAGAGTTCGTGACCACACTTCTTTATTGGAAGCACTGTACGTGGTTGACAAGGTATAGGGGCGCAGCCCTGAACGATTCTGCGGTGGTGTACACAAAATAAAACAAACCACAGGCAGAAGGGAAAAATTCAGTACACGTTCTTTACGAACACAAAACCCGGACAAGCAACACAATCACGTACAACCACATACATCCTACGCTAACCTAAATAACCCCCCCTTACTAATGACTAACCCAAAACAGGTGCGTGCCTACCTAGACCTAACCAAACGAAAGTGAAACAAAAAGGGATCGATGGCAGCTAGTAGGCCGGCGACGACGACCGCCGAGCTCCGCCCGGCCGAGGAGGGGCGCCACCATCCGTCACTGTCGTGACAATATGTGGTCTATCGTACAGTAATTTGGTTAAAAAAAACAATTTGACATTTGCTCAGTACATTCTTTTCACTGAGAAAATGTACATGTCTGCTATTAATCATAATGCAGAGGATTTTCCCTAGGTTGCTGTTGACGCATATCCCATGGTAGTTATTGGGGTCAAATTTGTCTCCACTTTTGTGGATTGGGGTGATCAATCATTGGGTCCAAATATTGGGGAAGATGCCAGAGCTAAGGATGATGTTAAAGAGTTTTAGTATAGCAAATTGGAATTTGTTGTCTGTATATTTTATCATTTCATTGAGGATACCATCAACTCCATAATCCTTTTTGGGTTGGAGGGTTTGTATTTTGTCCTGTAGTTCATTCAAGGTAATTGGAGAATCCAGTGGGTTCTGGTAGTCTTTAATAGTTGATTCTAAGATTTTGAATTGATCATGTACATGTTTTTGCTCTTTGTTCTTTGTTATAGAGCCACAAAGATTGGAGAAGTGGTTTACCCATACATCTCCATTTTGGATATATATATAGCTCTTCGTGTTGTTGTTTGTTTAGTGTTTTCCAATTTTCTATGAATTCTTCAATTACATTGAGCTGATTTCTGACGTGCTGTTCCTTGTTTTTCCGTGGTGTATTTCTGTATTGTTTTAGTGATTCACCATAGTGAAGGTGCAGACTCAGGTTTTCTGGGTCTCTCTCCTTCCCGCTCTCTCCCTCTCTCATTCCCTCTCTCTCCCTCTCTCCCCATCTCTCTCTGTTTCTTTCTCTCTCTGTTTCTCTCTCTCTCCCCCCTCCCTCCCTCCCTCCCTCTCCCTGCCTCCCTCTCTCTCCCTGCCTCCCTCTCTCTCTTCCCATCCCTCTTTCTCTATCCCTCCCTTCCCCTGTCTCCCTCGCTCCCTTCCCCTGTCCCTCTCGCTCCCTCTAATGGGTAATTACTCCGACCTGGTTCCCTCCCTTGCACTAATGGAATTGTGCCGTGACATTAAAATGTATGAATATTGAAGAGGGGTTTGAAATGTAACGTGGTAATGTGTGTGTGTGTGTGTGTGTGTATATATATACACTGCTCAAAAAAATAAAGGGAACACTTAAACAACACAATGTAACTCCAAGTCAATCACACTTCTGTGAAATCAAACTGTCCACTTAGGAAGCAACACTGATTGACAATACATTTCACATGCCGTTGTGCAAATGGAATAGACAACAGATAGAAATTATAGGCAATAAGCAAGACACCCCCAATAAAGGAGTGGTTCTGCAGGTGGTGACCACAGACCACTTCTCAGTTCCTATGCTTCCTGGCTGATGTTTTGGTCACTTTTGAATGCTGGCGGTGCTTTCACTCTAGTGGTAGCATGAGACGGAGTCTACAACCCACACAAGTGGCTCAGGTAGTACAGCTCATCCAGGATGGCACATCACTGCGAGCTAGGGCAAGAAGGTTTGCTGTGTCTGTCAGCGTAGTGTCCAGAGCACGGAGGAGCTACCAGGAGACAGGCCAGTACATCAGGAGACGTGGAGGAGGCCGTAGGAGGGCAACAACCCAGCAGCAGGACCGCTACCTTCGCCTTTGTGCAAGGAGGAGCACTGCCAGAGCCCTGCAAAATGATCTCCAGCAGGCCACAAATGTGCATATGTCTACTCAAACGGTCAGAAACAGACTCCATGAGGGGGGTATGAGGGCCCGACGTCCACAGGTGGGGATTGTGCTTACAGCCCAACACCGTGCAGGACGTTTGGCATTTGCCAGAGAACACCAAGATTGGCAAATTCGCCACTGGTGCCCTGTGTTCTTCACAGATGAAAGCAGGTTCACACTGAGCACATGTGACAGACGTGACAGAGTCTGGAGACGCCGTGGAGAACGTTCTGCTGCCTGCAACATCCTCCAGCATGACCGGTTTGGCGGTGGGTCAGTCATGGTGTGGGGTGGCATTTCTTTGAGGGGCCGCACAGCCCTCCGCACAGCTCGCCAGAGGTAGCCTGACTGCCATTAGGTACCGAGATGAGATCCTCAGACCCCTTGTGAGACCATATGCTGGTGCGGTTGGCCCTGGGTTCCTCCTAATGCAAGACAATGCTAGACCTCATGTGGCTGGAGTGTGTCAGCAGTTCCTGCAAGAGGAAGGCATTGATGCTATGGACTGGCCCGCCCGTTCCCCAGACCTGAATCCAATTGAGCACATCTGGGACATCATGTCTCGCTCCATCCACCAACGCCACGTTGCACCACAGACTGTCCAGGAGTTGGCGGATGCTTTAGTCCAGGTCTGGGAGGAGATCCCTCAGGAGACCATCCGCCACCTCATCAGGAGCATGCCCAGGCGTTGTAGGGAGGTCATACAGGCACGTGGAGGCCACACACACTACTGAGCCTCATTTTGACTTGTTTTAAGGACATTACATCAAAGTTGGATCAGCCTGTATTGTGGTTTTCCACTTTAATTTTGAGTGTGACTCCATATCCAGACCTCCATGGGTTGATAAATTGGATTTCCATTGATTATTTTTGTGTGATTTTGTTGTCAGCACATTCAACTATGTAAAGAAAAAAGTATTTAATAAGATTATTTCTTTCATTCAGATCTAGGATGTGTTATTTTAGTGTTCCCTTTATTTTTTTGAGCAGTGTATATATATGGTAATGTTGTGTTATCATAAGGTTTGCTGGAGATTACAACATGCACAATTTCTCTGCAGTGTGAGAGAGTCTGTATGAGACATAGTGTTTACTCTGTGAGAGTCTGTATGAGACATAGTGTTAACTCTGTGAGAGTCTGTATGAGACATAGTGTTTACTCTGTGAGAGTCTGTATGAGACATAGTGTTAACTATGTGAGAGTCTGTATGAGACATAGTGTTAACTCTGTGAGAGTCTGTATGAGACATAGTGTTAACTCTGTGAGAGTCAGTGTGAGACATAGTGTTAACTCTGTGAGAGTCAGTGTGAGACATAGTGTTAACTCTGTGAGAGTCAGTGTGAGACATAGTGTTAACTCTGTGAGAGTCAGTGTGAGACATAGTGTTTACTCTGTGAGAGTCAGTGTGAGACATAGTGTTAACTCTGTGAGAGTCAGTGTGAGACATAGTGTTAACTCTGTGAGAGTCTGTATGAGACAGTCTTAACAGTGGCTGTGTTAGAGAGCATCAAGTCCATGATGTATTGTGGCTAAATGGTGACTGACTGATCTACAAATAACAACAAGTAGTTATTTATGAGTATAGGTGCTTTGTAGATCAGTCAGTTGGCAGTCGCTTTCACTGGGTTTCAGTAAGCCACTGTGCTGGGTCCTTATATGTGATGGTAGTGTCTCTAGTCACAGAACATAGCAGTTATGAAGGAGTCCATTCTGATTCTCACACTTTTAGGAATGGGGATTCTACAACCTCGTGCAGCCCTAACACCAGCTGTGTTTCAGAGCCTAAAGCCACTCTGTGTTAGGAGGCTGTGTGATGGAACTGTAACCATCCATTTTTACCAGGTGGTGTGACCAGGGATTGTCCCTGTACATTATGTCACTGAGATTCTATGATCTGAACGTTAGAATGACCATAATTATGATGATTATCAACTTAAATCCTTTATGTTCTGTCCTGGGAAATTATGTCAGTGGACATCTGTGACCTGTACATTAGAATTCCTACAATTTAGCATAAATGAAGATTTTTTAATCTGGCTATTAGCGATGAGTCCGAGCCACTGTCCTGTGGGTCTCGGATGGAACCTTATTCCAGTGAGCTGTCGTGACCTGTATGTTAGGATTCCTAGAATTAGCATATTATGATGATTCAGATTTTCCCACTGTATTTCACGCAGTATCCACAGACACAACAACTATGTTTCTGGATTCAATCCACTATGTTCTGTAGTCTCTGATGGAATCTTATGTCAGTGGACATAGGAGCCCTGTACTGTATGTTGGAACTAGAATTACCATATGACGATTATGAGTTTCTTTCCATTGTACCGTAGTTAACTTCACAGTACAAAGTGAATTCAGGCTGTTAAACTGTGTTTAACAATGTGTGTTTGTGCGTGTCTGTATGTTTGTGCGTGTCTGTATGTTTGTGCGTGTCTGTATGTTTGTGCGTGTCTGTATGTTTGTGCGTGTCTGTATGTTTGTCAGGGGTTGGAACCAAAATTATTTTCCATTATTATACCCATTATTTTCCAATCATTGCGTTCTAAAAATAACTATTTTTTTTGTTCCGTTCCACTGAAAAGTTCATATTGTTCCGTTTTAATCTGTGAAATCAACCGTGTTTTGTATTTAGCAATCAGTGTGGATAAAGCAGGCAAGCTAGTTGTTTACATGAGTGATGGACAGACAGGTGTAACCTATGGCACAAAATGTGACTGACATTTTGCAGATGGGGAAAGAGCGAGAGAGGGATGGGGAGGAGGCTTGAAGCGCTGGGCATCTTGTTACTTATATTTACATAATTTAGCAGATGCTCTTATCCAGGGCGACTTACAGATAGCTATCTTTAGATGAATGCACTAGGTGGGACAACCACATATCATAGTCAGGACATTTTTCACCACTAGGTGAAAAATGGGGGCGTGAGGAGGATTATTTAAGATAATGTTTGAAGAGGAAGGGTTTCAGATGTTTTCTGAAGATGTGCTGTCCTAGCTTCAGGGGGAAGCTGGTTCCACCGTAGGGGTGGGAGGGTCAAGAGACCAGAGGAGGCAGAACGGAGTGCTCAGGTTGGGGTGTAGGTTTGAGCATAGCCTGAAGGTAGGGAGGGGCAGTTCCCCTTGCTGTTCCGTAGGTAAGCACCATAGTCTTTTAGTGAATGTGAGCTTCGACTGGAAGTCAGTGGAGTGTACGGAGGAGCGGAGTGGGAGAACTTGGGAAGGTTGAACACCAGGTCAGCATTCTGGATAAATTGCAGGGGTTTGATGACACAAGCAGGGAGCCCAGCCAACAGCGAGTTGCAGTAGTCCAGACGGGAGATGACAAGTGCTTGGATTAGGACCTGTGTCTCTTCCTATGTGAGGTAAGGTCGCACTCTCTGGATGTTGTAGAGCATGAACCTGCAGGAGCGAGTCACTGCTTTGATGTTTGCAGAGATCGACAGGGTGTTGTCCTGGGTCATGCCAAGGTTCTTTTCAATCTGGGAGGGTGACACCATGGAGTTTTCAACCTTGGAGGTCTTAGAGCAGGCAGGCCTTCCCCGGGAGGAAGAACAGCTCTGTCTTGTTGAGGTTGAGCTGGAGGTGGTGGGCCGACATCCAAGTTGAGATATCTGCCAGGCACGCAGAGATGTCGCCACCTGAGTGTTAGAAGGAGGGGGGGGGGGGGTTGTTGAGTGTCATCCGCATAGCAATGATAGGAGAGACCATGAGAGGATATGACAGAGCCGAGTGACTTGGTGTAAAGAGAGCGAGAGGACCTAGAACCGAGCTCTGGGGGACACGAATAGTGAGAGTCTCCCAGACAGAGCTCCTCTCCACGTTACCTTGTAGGAGTGGCCTGCCAGGTAGGATGCCATTCAAGAGTGTGCAGAGCCTGTGATGCCCAGCCTTGAGAAGGTGGAGAGGAGGATCTGATGGTTGATGTTGAAGGCAGTGGATAGATCTAGGAAGATGAGAACAGAGGAGAGAGAGTCCGCTTTGGCAATGTGGAGTGCCTCCGTGACATAGAGAAGAGCAGTGTTGGTTGAGTGATCCGTCTTGAAGCCTGACTGGTTAGGGTCAAGAAGATCGTTTTAAGAAAGATAATGAGAACGTTGATCAGAGACAGCACACTTAAGTTTTTTGGAAAGAATACAAAGGGATACAGTTCAAAGATTTGTGACGTCAGATTAGTCGATTGTTGGTTTTCTGAGGGGAGCGACTCGGGCCATTTTGAAGTCAGAGGAGACAGTGGTCAGGGATGAGTTGATGAGGGAAGTGAGGAATGGGAGAAGGTTTCCAGAGATGGTCTGGAGAAGAGAGGAGATATGGGGGTCGAGCAGGCAGGTTGTCAGATGGCCAGACCTCACTAGTTGCAGGTAGTCATCTGGAGAGAGATGGGAGACAGATCAAGGCATAGAGTAGTTATGTGTGAGGGAGACCAGTGGACTTAATAGGCTGAGTGAATGAGTAGTGGATGTCGTCAGCCTTCTTTTCAAAGTGTTTGACAAATTAGTCTGCAGATAGGGAGGACGGAGAGGGTGGAGGATTAAGGAGGGAGAAGGTGGAAAAGAGTTTCCTAAGGTTAGAGGCAGAAGCTTGACATTTAGAGTGGTAGAAAGTGGCTTTAGCAGCAGATACAGACGAATATAAGGTAGAGAGGGGGGAGTGAAAGGATGAGATGTCCTCCAGAAGTTGAGTTTTTCTCCATTTTTGTTCAGCTGTCCGCAGCCCTGTTCTGTAAGCTTGCAATGAGTCACGGAGAAGGAGGGGAGAACCGGCCGGGAGGAAAGGGGACAGTGTGAGTATAGGATGCAGAAAGGGAAGAGAGTAGGGTCGAAGAGGCAGAATCAGGAGGGACAAGGATTTAGCATAAGGGAGAGATAAGAAAAGAGAGTAGTGGGAGAGAGAGAAGATTGTGACAGCGTTTGACTATCAGGGAAGGGGCTGAGTGGTTAGGGTTGGAGGAGAGGGAGACAGACAAGGAAACAAAGTAGTGATCAGAGACCTGGAGGGGGTTACAGTGAGATTAGTAGGAGAACAGAGACCTGGAGGGGGGTTACAGTGAGATTAGTAGGAGAACAGAGACCTGGAGGGGGGTTACAGTGAGATTAGTAGGAGAACAGAGACCTGGAGGGGGGTTACAGTGAGATTAGTAGGAGAACAGAGACCTGGAGGGGGGTTACAGTGCGATTAGTAGGAGAACAGAGACCTGGAGGGGGGTTACAGTGAGATTAGTAGGAGAACAGAGACCTGGAGGAGGGTTACAGTGAGATTAGTAGAACAGCCTATAGTAAAAATAAGGTCAAATGTGTTGCCTGCCTTATGACTTGGAGGGGATTGGTAAATGGGGTTCAGGAAGAGGTCAAAAGAGGCAAGGAGGGGAAAGAGAGTTGGACAGAAATGAATCGAAGGTAGACGTCGGGAGGTTGAAATCGCCAAGGACGAAGAACGGTGAACAGTCGCCAGGAAATCAGCTTATCAAGGTGTCAAGCTCATTTAGGAATTCTCCAAGGTCATCTGGTGGGTGATAGATGACAATAATGTTCAACTTGAGTGGACAAGTGACAGTGACAAAATGGAATTCAAATGAGGAGATGGACAGGTAGGAGAGGGAGAAAAGACAAATTAGTAGCCCTGTGCCATCACCGTGACGACCATCAACGCGACGACCAGATGCTCTCGGACCATGAGAGAAAACGTAGCCAGATGAAGAAAGAGCAGCTGGAGTAGCAGTGTTCTCTGGGGTGATCCATGTCTCCGTCAGGACCAAAAAGTCAAGGGACTGAAGGGCAGCATAGGCTGAGATGAACTTGGCGTTCTTGACCGCAGATCGGCAGTTAAAAATGTTGCCAGAGACCAGGAATTCCACATGGGCTGTGCGTGCAGGGTACTCTAAATTAGAAGGGTTGCAGCCAAGGGGTGGGGAGTGTCTCTAAAGACTACAGGGAGAGGTGCGAACAGGTATAGAAAAACAAACTTCGTTGCCAAAGCTACAAAATTAGCAAAAAAAAATTGATAATCTGTAAATAACTGGGAAAGATACTCAAGTGAGAGAGTGGTGTGGAATATTCCTCACTTTCCTTCCTCGAACAACTTGGCAGAACTGTCTTTGTTTCTGCGACAAAACCGCCTCTGGCACAACCACCGCTTATAGCTGCTGCTGAGAAACCAGTGGAGACTGAAGAACTGACACTAATTGCTAATTGCCTTGCAGAGATGGAGCGCTCACCTCCCTGTACTAATTGCTGATTGCCTAGGAGAGGTGAAACCACTCCCCCTCCAATACAGCCACTGATTACCAAAACAAGTCACAAATTGCCCTGCCCTTTAATCCGGGTTCATGTGTCAACAACTATCTGCAAATGATTAGCAGTCAGCAGTTCACACACCAAGGAGGCCACTGGGAAGACAGGTAGCTCTTAAAGTAGATGACCCTAGCTAGCAAAAAGGCAGTACTAGACCACAACAGATAAAGACAAAACAATTATACTTATCAGCTGGTAGGCAGACACACTGGAACATGTTTCTGAGTGACAGAGTGAGGGCTTTGCATAGATACTGTACATTGTTGCGGTATTTTGTGGGACTAGAAAAAACAGCCTGTAATGTAAAATAGCGTTATTAACCAGTTTCCCATGCTTTTAAAATAACGGTTCTGTTCCGGAACAGTATGGAACACTGTCGTTCCCGGTTCCGTTTCTGTTCCTTGAATTATTTATTTTCTTCTAAATTTTTCGGGTGTGTTCCCTGAACCGGTTCCAACCCCTGGTGTGTGTGTGTTTAACAATGAGTGCATCCATTCTGTCACGTTCACTGGCACAAAAAAGGGTCATGGCAGATAGAGAGTAGTGTGTGGGTAAAACATGTGCCTGTTCCCTGCTCTGTTCAGGTTGTGACACGCTGGTGATTATTCATCCGTTTACCTGTCGGAAGGGTACTCAGGCTACATAAAGACTTCATTACCCATTCATAACATATTCATAAGCAGTACATAAACATGTTATAATCAACAACAATGTTCCTTATTATTCAATCTAAAAGTTAAATACTGTTATTTCATTTCCTGGTTCATTGAGTACAGAATTAGCTGTGAATGTTCAGTACAATGCTTGTGTAGGAGTGGTTCACTCACTGCAGGTTAGTATTATTGATTGTGCCAGCATAGTGCTAGTCTCTCCCAATAGACAGTAGTGGGTTGGCTGCAAGCGAAGCGAGGCAAGCTCAAGCTAGCTAGCTCAAGCTAGCTAGCCCCTGGGTCTCAGAGTGATAATACACTATTGATTCATTTAAGACTCAGCCAGACCACCCTCCTCTGTAGGTACTGTAAGCTGTTAAGCCTCTCTCACTTTGTCTTTCTATCTCTCCTCCCCTCTCGACTCCTCTCACTCTCTATCTCTCTCTAGCGTTCTCTCTCTCGTTCTCTCTCTTTCTAGCGTTCTCTCTTTCTCTCTCGAGCGTTCTCTATCTAGCTTTCTCTCTCTCTCTCTCTCTCGCTCTCTCTCTCTCTCTCTCTCTCTCTCTCCCCTCTCTCTTTCATCACTCCTCCTCACCCCTCTATCCCTGGATTGGAATTATTCTGCCTGGCCCAGCCTCCTCAGTCCTCAGCTCTTTCATGAACCACAATCAGAAACTGGACTAGAGCTAGACTAATCAAGACTAGCACCATACAAACCACAGAAGGCTGTAGTCATAGAAATTGAATCTATGTATTATATTTCTATGTCTCAATCAGTGTGCTGTTGTCTCCACAGCAGGGCGTACTGCTTGATGTGATACTGTAGTGTTAATTAGCTTCCTGAACCCCCTTAGCTGCACAAGAGGCTCTCCCATAATGGGTGAGTAGTTGAGGGGGTCAAGGGGTTAAATATGAAGCTACATACAGTACACACAATCCATTAGTATTGTAGCTAGATTGTTGAAGAGGTCAAAGGGGTGGATATGGAGCTAGGCTAGCTGTTGAGGTGGGTAGGCGGTTGTCTTTTTCACTTTTTGAGGTGCTGATGGGATATGAGAGAGGTAGTGTGAGAGGCATTCAGACAGTAAGATGGGATCTTAGAGAGGTACTGTAGTGTGAGAGGTATTCCAACACTAAGATGGGATATGTGAGAGGTACTGTAGTGTGAGAGGCATTCAGACTCTAAGATGGGATATGTGAGAGGTACTGTAGTGTGAGAGGCATTCAGACTCTAAGATGGGATATGTGAGAGGTACTGTAGTGTGAGAGGCATTCAGACTCTAAGATGGGATATGTGAGAGGTACTGTAGTGTGAGAGGCATTCAGACTCTAAGATGGGATATGTAAGAGGTACTGTGAGAGGCGTTCATTCACTCTTAAGATAGAGGACAAGTTAAACCCTTTCAAACACTTTCAACAAGAGATAACATTTTTGCTGTCAGCTTCCACTTGTTCTCCAAGAGCAGCTGAACACCTCTTACATACCTGTTCCATGCTGGTCCTCTATAAAGCACTTTGGTAGGTCAAATGTTTTGGTTGGCACATTTAAAGCCACATTGTGGCTTCAGATGATACTCTGCCTGCGAACATGTCCGTCTGCACATTGTATTCTGTCTTCGAGCCATAAAAGCCTTCCCATCCCTACATGAGAGGTTTTTTGTCCTCTTGTCTTTTTGGGGGGAGTCAGAGAGAGATGTTTTCTTTATGTCACTCTGCTTGAGGCATGATCTGTGTCTCTACTGTCTCTCTCATTATCATGACACAAGGCGAGACCCAGATGCAGATGGTTGGAGTCTTACAATATTTATTAATCCAATAGGGTAAGGCAAGAGAATGGCCGTGGACAGGCAAAATGTCGAAACCAGTTCAGAGTCCAGGAGGTACAGAGTGGCAGACAGTCTCGAGGTCAAGGCAGGCAGAATGGTCAGGCAGGCGGGTACATAGTCCAGAAACAGGCAAGGGTCAAAACCGGGAGGACTAGAAAAAGGAGAATAGCAAAGGCAGGAGAACGGGGAAAACCGCTGCTTGACTTGGAACATACAAGACGACTGGCACAGAGAGACAGGAAACACAGGGATAAATACACTGGGGAAAACAAGCGACACCTGGAGGGGGTGGAGACAATAACAAGGACAGGTGAAGCAGATCAGGGTGTGACACTCACAGCACGTCAGATACAAGCTGATGTGACGCTATCGACATCCTTGCCCAGAGACACTAAGTCAGGCTCCTAAATGCCACCCTATTCCATATATAATGAATTACTAGACTTGCTTGCAGGACACCTATGGGCCCTGGTCAAAAGTAGTGCACTATATAGGAAATAAGTTGCCATTTAGGACAAATACTAACCCAAACCTGAACACAGGTGCTAGACAGCCTATCCCAAGGAGGTACTCCTGACCAACCCTGAACAGAGACAGGAGGGATATGTCTCAAATGTCACCCTATTTCCTGTATTGTGCACTACTTTTGACCAGAGTCCTATGGGCCCCGGTGCAAAAGTAGTCTACTACATAGAGAATAGGGTGCCATTTGAGAGTCACCCGAGATCTCTTTCCTCCTCAACCTTTCTTTTGGTTTGGTGGTGTGCTGGAGGTACAGACTGCAGTCGTCTCTGGTTTCAGTGACAGATAAAATGTCCTCTCATCCAGTAAAGAGTCTATGTAGATTGGTCATACTGTAGTGATGTGCTGGTTGACTCATAGCCCACAGTCCCCGTTGTGATATCCGGAGGGCGGGTGTGTTTAGGGTCATTCAACATTGATTGGATGAAGGGAATAAAAAGAAAACAATACCTTATAAAAATCCATAACTTGTATAAATTGTACAGTTTATATCTTTACGCTACGTTGAGATGTTTAATTTCATTAGCATCAGTGCAGAAGCCTATAAACTTTAGGGCATAACTGTACGCTCGCCAGAGAGCCTACACGCCAATCGCCAAAAGCTTTTGGGAACGGACAGAAAAATCTATCCATGCAGGCAAAAAGGACAAGTTTAATTCAATAAGAGAAAAGCTGTGAAATGGAGAGTTAAAAAAAGTAATGCTTGGTAAAGATTTGGTGAAGTGGTGAAAGAGGAAGATAGCGGTGCCGGCTATGTGGCTATGTGTCATGATTGTGAGGCACTGTATAAATTCAACAGTAACAAGATGAGGACTTCAAATAGGCATATGTGTCACGACTTCCAACGAAGTAATTTCCTCTCCTTGTTCGGGCGGTGTTCGGCGGTCGGCGTCACCGGTCTTCTAGCCATCGTCGATCCACTTTTCATTTTCCATTTGTTTTGTCTTGTTTTCTTACACACCTGGTTTCCCTCTGCTCCCCCATGTCCTTGTGTGGAATTGTTTGTTTGTAAGTGCTTGTACTCTATGTTACTGGTGCGTGTCGGGTTTTGTACCCATGTAGGTTCTTTTGTATTGCCGTGGGTTTTGTATTAAACTGCTCCGACTATTACCTATTTCTGCTCTCCTGCGTCTGACTTCACTGCCACCAGTTCCTCAACCCTTACAATATGGCACATCAAGGGAGCTGTAGCATGCTGTACTAAGCTCAGCAACAATAACAAAAAAACGTCCCTTTTTCAGGACCCTGTCTTTCAAAGATAATTCGTAAAAATCCAAATAACTTTACAGATCTTCATTGTAAAGGGTTTAAACACTGTTTCCCATGCTTGTTCAATGAACCATAAACAATTAATGAACATGCACCAGTGGAACGGTCGTTAAGACACTAACAACTTACAGACTGTAGGTAATTAAGGTCACAGTTATTAAAACTTAGGACACTAAAGAGGCCTTTCTACTGACTCTGAAAAACACCAAAAGAAAGATGACCAGGGTCCCTGCTTATCTGCATGAACGTGCCTTAGGCAAGCTGCAAGGAGGCATGAGGACTGCAGATGTGGCCAGGGCAATAAATTGCAATGTCCGTACTGTGAGACGCCTAAGACAGCGCTACAGGGAGACAGGACGGACAGCTGATTGTCCTCGCAGTGGCAGACCACGTGTAACAACACCTGCACAGGATCGGTACATCTGAACATTACACCTGCGGGACAGGTACAGGATGGCAACAACAACTGCCCGAGTTACACCAGGAATGCACAATCCCTCCATCAGTGCTCAGAATGTCGGCAATAGGCTGAGAGAGGCTGGACTGAGGGCTTGTACGCCTGTTGTAAGGCAGGTCCTCACCAGACATCACCGGCAACAGCATCGCCTATGGGCACAAACCCACCGTCACTGGACCAGACAGGACTGGCAAAAAGTGATCTTCACTGATGAGTCGCAGTTTTGTCTCACCAGGGGTGATGGTCGGATTTGCGTTTATCGTCGAAGGAATGTCTTCTGCTGTGTGTTACAGGGAAGACATCCTCCTCCCTCATGTGGTACCCTTCCTGCTGGCTCATCCTGACATCACCCTCCAGCATGACAATGCCACCAGCCATACTGCTCATTCTGTGCGTGATTTCCTGCAAGACAGGAATGTCAGTGTTTTGCCATGGCCAGCGAAGAGCCCGGATCTCAATCCCATTGAGCACGTCTGGGACCTGTTGGATCGGAGGGTGAGAGCTAGGGCCATTCCCCCTATAAATGTCCGGGAACTTGCAGGTGCCTTGGTGGAAGAGTGGGGTAACATCTCACAGCAATAACTGGCAAATCTGGTAGAGTCCATGAGGAGGAGATGCATTCCAGTACTTAATGCAGCTGGTGGCCACAACAGATACTGACTGTTACTTTTGTTCATGGACACATTATTCCATTTCTGTTAGTCACATGTCTGTGGAACTTGTTCAGTTTATGTCTCAGTTGTTGAATCTTGTTATGTTCATACAAATGTTTACACATGTTAAGTTTGCTGAAAATGAACGCAGTTGACAGTGAGAGGACATTTCTTTTTTTGCTGAGTTCATAACATCTCATATACCCATAAAATGTACTCCTGCAGAATTAATCATTTCTTGCAGTAAGATGATACACCAAATGTAATAAAATTTAGATTCGTGAACAGGAGTGGAGAAATTAGATTTATATTTGATAGAATCTTGAAAGAATGCGAATTCCCAGTTAGGGACCGTCTGTAAAGGTGCTATCTTTATCAGCATCATAAAAGATGATAGCATTTCAACCACATAAAATATGCATCTACGCCAAACTCAAATCTTATCAGAAACATTTTCGGTTGTTTTCACAGCTTTCCATTTCCTTACAACCGGTCAAACTGATGTCATTTGGAAATTCTGCACAGGAAATCTTTCCTGTTTTTTTTGTTTGTTGAGTTATTGCATTTTCTCCCTGGTCCCTAAATGTCTTTGCTTCATGTAAGAAGAAGAGATGACAGAGAAAACTTTACTGATGTCAACTAGATTGAAGCTTTAATTCTATCGATTTATGAAATTTTTCTGCTGAGCAAGGGTTTATTTAATCTTCTAGGGCAACATGTAATAACAAAAGAGAAGCTCCATGTTTAAAATGTATTGATAAGTTGACTAACAAATAGCTTACCAAAATGTCAGAAACATATCTAAATCAGGCAAAAAAAAGTCCCTGCCCCCCCAAAAAAAATTCAGCGTTCTTTGGCTGTTGGACAACAATGTGACCCCAAAGTGCAGGAGCCACTTACGTTAACAGGTGCATGCATGAGGGAGTGTAGGGAGTGTGTGTGTGTGCGTGCGTGAGTGTTTGAGCTTTGTAGTCTGGTCAGATTGGCCGGTCCTCAACGACCTGTTCAACCGGACTGCAGTGGAGCCCAGATGGACACAAACTGACACACAACCTCGGTATCAGACAGATGCAGCTACGGCAACACTGGACTGGCCTGAGGCTGCAGGGGAAAGCCACTGCTCTGCACTGTACTGACCCCTCTGTCTCCCATTCTATGTACCAGAATGCTGCCATTGGCCAGGACAGGTTGGTGGTGTCGATGTCTGGCAGTCTGGGACACCTACATAGGATTACTGTACGTGGCCTCCAGATTGCAGGCCTGCCTAAGACCACAGCAAGGCTGCTGGCTAGGTACTGCTCTGTTTCAGCTGTTATGGTCAGCCTAACTGTGTGGAGGAGAAGGTACTGCTCTGTTTCAGCTGTTATGGGCAGCCTAGCTGTGTAGAGGAGAAGGTACTGCTCTGTTTCAGCTGTTATGGTCAGCCTAGCTGTGTTGAGGAGAAGATACTGCTCTGTTTCAGCTGTTATGGTCAGCCTGACTGTGTTGAGGAGAAGGTACTGCTCTGTTTCAGCTGTTATGGTCAGCCTGACTGTGTAGAGGAGAAGATACTGCTCTGTTTCAGCTGTTATGGTCAGCCTGACTGTGTTGAGGAGAAGGTACTGCTCTGTTTCAGCTGTTATGGTCAGCCTGACTTTGTAGAGGAGAAGATACTGCTCTGTTTCAGCTGTTATGGTCAGCCTGACTGTGTGGAGGAGAAGGTGCTTTTTGCTCTTTTGAGTGCATTTTACTGCAGTGGACTAAATCAGGGTCACACAGAGTGTTTCTGGGTAGTCTTAATCAAATCTACTTTGAAACAAAAGTATACACCTCACAGACATGGTTATGGGCTTAAAGAAAGAAGACACCTGTACCATGTCAGATATAGAGTTGAAATGTATTACATTTTGAGTTTGCATCCCAATATTACACTTTATATACATCACAGAAGACTGAAATATAACTAAACCGTAATGTGATATTTCCGTTTTTTTAATTAGCAAACATTTCTAAAAAACGGTTTGCTTTCTCCTTATGGGGTATTGTGATGTCATTATGGGGCATTGTGATGTCATTATGGGGTATTGTGATGTCATTATGGGGTATTGTGATGTCATTATGGGGTATTGTGTGTAGATTGATGAGGGGAAAAAATGATTTAATACATTTTAGAATAAGGCTGTAACGTAACAAAATGTGGAAAAAGTGAAGGGGTCTGAATACTTTCCGAATGCACTGTATATACAGGTCAGTGCCAATACCTTATTCAATGTGCAGTGGTACTGGAGTGGAATATACATGTAAACAGGGCTGAAAGGTGACTGGTTCAGGAATATATAAATATGTGTGGTAATATACTAATGCTAATATATACATGTCAACAGGAGTACTAGTGACCAGTAGCAGGATAAATAGATAGATACTATCATTTATGGCCGTCAAAAATCAATGGACAGCATCGTAATGGAGTAATACATCTGATCAATAATAATTTTAGCAGCAGTGTAGGTTGTGTCTGAGTGGGTAGAGACTTGTAGATGGGCACAGAGTCAGTGTGGATAGTCTGTGGGAGAGTCTGTGGGAGAGTCTGTGGGAGAGTCTGTGGGAGAGTCTGTGGGAGAGTCTGTGGGAGAGGGAGTAGTTGTCAGTCATTTAACATACTTATGGCCAGGGGATAGAAGCTGTTTAGGAGTCTGTTTGTCTGAGCCTTGACACACTGGTCATCGCTGGGGGAAGATTGGGCGTTGCAGCACACCCTGAAAAAAACATAAAAATTAATAATAATAATATTAATTGAAAATATATACATTTTATGGGGGGGGTGCATCGGTACCGCCTGTCAGACAGGAGCATAGAGAACGGGGCATGTCTCAGGTGGCTGGAGTCTTTAACTATTTTTTGTGGCTTTCTCAGACACTGCCAGATATATAGGTTCCTGAATGGCTGGGCTGTTTGCACCACCCTCTGAAGGGCCTTTCAGTCGCGGGCGGTGCAGTTGTATACCAGACGGTAATACAACCAGTCAGGATGCTCTCAATGGTGCAGCTGAAATTGTTGAGTCCTTTGGGATTGTGATGTGATTTGTCGATTCAATAAAGTATTTAAAATGTGTGTGTGAGAGTGTGTGTGTGTGTGTGCGTGTTTGCGTGTGTGTGTGTGTGTGTGTGTGTGCGTGTGCGTGTGTGTGTGAGAGAGAGACTGTGAAGACCATCTGCCTCTGTTTACTTTCTGTTTCACACCAACTCACCAACCCTCCCTTTCCCCATTTCCCCCTCCCTCCCTCCCTCCCTCCCTCCCTCCCTCTTTATCCAGTGTCCACCAAATATCAGAGAACTATAAAATCCCTCTATATTGCTATGGCAACCCCCCCTCACAAAAAGATGAAGAGGTAGCACAGATGTGTTTGAGGTGGAGCTGAAGTTAAGGTGATTTAGGCATATGCTTTTGAAGGAAAAACAACAACGTATGGTTTGTATCTCTGTTCGCTGCAGCAGATTTTCTAGCTGCCATTTTGTCTAAACGACTGGTAGAGATGATGCATTAAGGGTCGTCTGTTCTACACTAAGCTGCTTTTCAGCTCTTGATCATCTGAATGGTCATTATCATGGTAATATTTTACAGTAACATGGATTATAATTGTAAATATATGTATTTTTAATATCCTCATTCTTTCAGAAACAGTTTGTCAAACATCACACAGTATTTCAGCTCTCTGACATCCAGCAGTTGATGAAGAAGATTGCCAGAAGAGAGGTGGAGAGGACGTTGGACTTTTGCTCCATTTATTCATGCATATGTAGTGTACAGTATGTCCTGGGACATCCTGCCTTCCTGTCTGTCTGTCTGCCAGTGTTAACAGACGCTCCAGGGCTCTGGGGAACTAGGTGCTTTGGCAGTCTGCCTGCCTGTCTGCCTACCTGTCTCCCTGGCCGCCTGTCTGCTTTTCTGCCTGCCTGTCCCGTCTCCCTGCCTCCCTGCCTCCCTCCATCTCCCTGTCTGTCTGTCTGGCTCCCTCCCTCCCTGCCTGTCCCCCTGCCTGCCAGCGTGCCTCCCTGCCTGGTTGTGTTGGCACCTGGTTTACGGACTGTCATTGCTGGGAGGCAGACTCGGAGTGAGGGGCACAGGAAGGCTTCCTGGCATCACCAGCCTGCCAAGTCTGACAGCACCGCAGGGCAGCAGGGTGATTTCCCACTGGCACGAAGGCGCCCTGATTCCTGACCCCTAATGCTTGACCTCTAGCCCCAGACCTGGCTTAGTTGGCTTTTACTCTGAAAGCTGTGCGGTTTGGTGGAGGCTGACTGTGCTGGGTAGAATTTAATATAATTTAATATACTTATATTATACTGATTTTTTATTGTTATTACAACAATAATGACAAAACAAATCATCTTTATTTTTTTATGTCCATATTAAAGCTGGTCCCCTGACTGATTGTTGGCGTCACGTGATCCTTAACCTTTAGTCGATGGGAGATTAGTGCTGGTTAAGCCTGTATAATGGTGGCTTAACCTACTGCTCCACTTACTGTACTCTGCTGACCAGGCCTGTCCTGTGCTGTCCTCTCAGGCCATCTGGTCCCTTAATGCTGCTACTGCTACAGCTCTACTTTCTGTGGTACATGTTGTGTCCCAGTCCCAGTCCCAGTCCCAGCCTCAGTCCCAGCCTCAGTC